>NC_142418.1:12832500-13132777 GCF_059516105.1 Syngnathus floridae
GTCTATCACTATATCAAACAGGTCAGCCAATCAAAACCTTTGAAAAACACTCAAGACCTAATGAAGCTGATTAATTTAACATTGGTCTTTTGTTTACATTAGCAGAGACACTTTGGAGACCTTTGTTGGACATTTTCTGTCCAACTAGTATGACTTTACTGTTCCACAAGGAGTCCTGGCATGGACAGGAAGTGTTTCCTAAGCTGGCTTTAGCCTGACAGCCAATGGGAAGCAGTGCCAGGTGACACATGCAGGTACTGTACTGTACTGTAGATAGTAATGCCTTTAGAAGTGAGTACACGTTATAACTACCTTTCTCACTATTATAACCTCTACTAATATTCTCAATGTAAGGAAGTTTGGTCTTGGTTTGAAAATGGTTAATGAATTAATTTATTGATGATCACATTCTATCCCAGACATACTCTATCTATGGGTCTCTCTTTCTCCACATTTACAGTATGCACCGTCTTGCCTTTACGTCTTTCACGTCCATCCATGCATGGCACCCTTGGCATACGGCTATTATTGGAGGTGAGGTGGGGGTGAGGTTGTCGTAAACCCTCTCTCCCTCCCCGCTCTTGACATGTATAGCATGATATTACTCCAGCCTTTGTATAAAGTGACCAGTTACTCCAAAACTGGAAGAAAATAAGATCCACACGCATATTGTTAATATTTTTTAAAAAGTCATTAAAAATGGAAAACCCAAGAAAAGCACTTTGGAAAAAATATATTTATTCAAATAAATTGGCAGGATAAGTGCGGTGATTTAGGGAGAGAGATAGCTGCGAAGATTCTCATCGGGGTCATTTCATTGTCAAGGCGACCCCCGACTGTTGGGGTTCTCTTTGAAGACATTTGTTGTAGCCCCTTAGCCCATATATGTATGAACTGATGAAGCCCACTTGGATTAGAAACAAATGGTCTTGTGAGACAACCAGAAGAGTCCCGCTGCAATTGATTCAGTGCCGTGCTTAGGAGACAGATGGTTTGTTCTTGGATTCAACCAGCTACTGTATAAACAGTTATGACGATTAAGGTTTTGAAAGCTGGAAAGACACTGTTATAGATTTGGGGGAAATTCTTGCAGCAACATCAATGTCAAACTGTTTAAGAAAAAAATCTGGATTTTTAAAAATCACACCTGTGACAGAAATGAACATGAGTATTACATTATGGTCACCATGGTCCTGTAATATTCTAGAATATTTCCTGTGGTTTGTAGCTACAGATTTTTTCCCCCTCTATATATCTTCCTTTTGTAAAATAAAACACATTTTGCAATTTGTTCCAGCTAGACAACAAGCTGATTAGGAGCCACGGTGATCTCAAAAAACAATTTGTATTTGCTTGGGACTGTGCCCCATCTCCTTCTCTATCGTGACTGTTTTGCCTGTTTCCCTGCATTAGAACGCATTTAGCCTGACTCAGAACGATTAAATTATATGATAACGATATCTATTTTTTATTATTTCAGAAAAAAATTACTGTTCTTTCACAGGGAACAGGTTTCTTGCTGCGTCCGCTTGTTAGTGATGCCGCATGTTCTTACATGGCGATGTAAAACCATCCTCTTTTTCCTCCTTCCCCTGTTACTTATTCATTTGACACACCTTTCAGGTCTACAAAGAAAAGCACAGTTGCCACACACACATGCAGATTTACACTCACACACAATACGTGAATATCAAAATTTCTTACCTATCCATGTCTATGTTAGCCTTCATCAGTCTTTCAATGTAGCCCTCTCTTTCTTGTCTTGATTTAAAGTTTTGAAAAGAGAAAGCAAATGTGTATAATGACATGAAATAGCTTTTTTTTTGCATTCTGTTCTTGATACTTTCATTTGTTTTGTTTTTCTGATTTCTGTTCTCAAATCAGTGAATGCTTTTTTTCTGTGCAGCTTATTCTATCTCTCCCTCCTCTTAGTGAATGGTTGTTATTTCATGTGGGATGTCCGTGATGGAAAAAACAATCGAATGTAGTGTTTACATTAAAAGCCACTGTTTTCATGACTACAAGAAAAACCCACTGATTTGTCTTTTGTGTATAAACACTCTCAATGTTTGACTCTTATGCACAAACATAGCCAACTGTACTTTTGTGACAGTTGGTTATGCATACTGTGTACTGTACAGGAGCTAAAATATAGAGTTGGGACCCCCTTTGCACCTGCAACAGGTTCCCAAGATTATCTTGATGGCGTTGAGGTCATGACTACACTGATGAGATCAGGTATGAGAAAGTGAAAAATACAGCACTTTTTCCACTATTTAAAACTTAACTTACAGCAGAAATCAGGAATTATACATTTGCACAGCCTATTTCGTGTCTAACTGAAATTACCCTGTTGGTGAAGGTGGCCATTTCTCATGCAGGTGAGACACCAAGGACAGGGTCAAAGGCAAGAACGATTTTCATCACCTTAAAAACCAGAAGATCTAACAGGCAAGTAAATGACGTCGTGTGGAAGTAGAAATGCAGTGTGGAAAAATTGCTGTCGTAAAGTATTTTGGCTCATGTAAGTAACATGTCACATTTTGCCGCTTGAACCTTCTCATGTGAATGGAACCGTAGATGTTTTTGTAGAGCTGGGCGTGTTTGAGCAGCAGAGAATGCGTCATTGGAGATGTGTCCAAAAGAGCGCCAATTTAGTGGCAAAAAGTCAAGCTAAACTTACGCCTACCCAAAACCACAAACACCAATATTTATGGAGGAGGTCAGATAGCTTTCATTCGTAAATATCTAAATTTAACATGAAAACCTTGAAATTGTTGAACAGATTAATATATTGATCGCATTACCGTATTTTGCGGACTACAAGGCGCACCGGACAATAAAGCGCACCTTCAATGAATGGCCCATTTTAAAACTTTGTCCTCATATAAGGCGCACCGGACTATAAGGCGCACCATTAATGCATCATGTCAGATTTTTTATCCAAATCAAATCATTTTCCATTTTATCTTTTTTATTTCCACTTCAGATGCAACAAATTACTATATAATCACAAAATAATGATCCATAGTCTTTTTGATTCATGATGCATAGTCTTCAGCGGGCCACTTATGATTAATTTCATGACACAATGCTTCGGGCCAGTTTAGATTTAGGAATTTGGTCCGTATATAAGGCGCACTGGACTATAAGGCGCACTGTAAGCTTTTGAGAAAATTGTAGGTTTTTAGGTGTGCCTTATAGTCTGGAAAATACGGTATTCGTATTGTTATCAATATTACATTTCTAGAATCAGCCCGCTGGCATGGCTGGAGGCAGTCTCCAAGTGGCCATATATGCTCTCTCCATGTCAAGACTGTAGTACGAGACTAGCTCGGCGCATTTAGAGAGAATGAGTGGAACTGTTTTGATTGGCCATGACTGAGGTCAACTGGGACCATTCCCTCAGCAGCATGCCCATTTTGTTCATGGTAGACTAGTATTCCTTTTGTAAAGCTGTAAAAAATACTGGAATGTGTGATGGGTCGGTAGCATCATCATTTGTGAACCAAAACCCTTCAAGATAACAATTACCTTTGGCACCATGTCTAAAATAAGATTGAGGATCAAGCCAGATCACATTAATGAAACACTGCTGCTCATTAATTGCGTTTTAATGAGCGCTCGTTGATTTCCAGAGGGCGCTCGACAGTAGGCAGCCCAAACCTGCTGCAATGACAGCAGGGGAATCATTTATCTTACCAGTGATTTAGGAAATACTAGAAATAATGTAAGTCAGTGACGCTCTAGCAGTTCTCTTGTTTGCATGCAGACAACGTAGGTTGCATCCCCACATAAATCTGAGTGGGGGTGGTTATATCCACCTACAGTCCTTTCCAGTCCTGCCTTAGGGTTTGTGTCAAGTTTGCGTCAACTCAAACAATTGGAATCCATTTAGTCCAACCCAAACAAAATTGTGACTATATAGCAGTTTAAAGCCAGAATAACGCTTTATTCATGTTTTTCATTTTGTTGAGAGCAGAAGTAAATCGATGCTATTTTAAGAGCAGTGTGAGTGAATTATTTTCTCCATCGAGGGACTGTATGTGTGAAGATGAATGTGAATGGTTGTTTGTTTATATGTGCCCTGTAGGAAATGGCAACCAATCCAGGGCATACACTGCCTCTCACCCAAAGGCATCTGGGATTGAGTCCAGCTCACCCGTGACCTTAATGAGGACAAGCAGAGCAGAAAATGGATGGCTGGTGTTTTTTCAGAGTGCTGCAGGTTCTTCTCCACATTTTTCATGAACTCCAAATGAGCGCTGGTGTTATTGTTCACCCAAGTTGGCCATTGTGGCAGCCTGACCGATAGAAGGTTGAAGTATATACCTTTATTCCAACAAAGTTGGAACGTGAATAAAAACAGAAAACAAAGACTTGCAAATCTTTTTCAAACTGTAGTGTGGCGACTGTGGCTCAGGCGGTAGAGTAGGTCGTTTCGGTAACCGGAAGTCGGTTGAATCCAACTCTGTCTAAATAATGCAAATGAAAGTTACCAGCAGATTACATTGAGTTTTTTTCTCTTCTTTGTATTTGCTGATGGATTTCATTTTGCTCGAGGGATTCAGAAGTTACTGTATCTTGTGTATCAAAATAAAACAAAATAGAAACTTTAATTTAAATCAGTCGTCAAATCCAGGGCAATAATACAGTCATACAGGTGTCACTCTCTAATTTACTGTCGTGATTCAAACTAGTGTTCTGAGGATTTACAGGCATAGTTTTGCTTGAGAATATCAGATGATCTTTCTCAAATGCAGAGAATCAGTATAATGTACGTACAAGATCTTCAGTGTCTGTTTTCTCTACAGCATGTCATTATAAAGTTGTACATTTGTCAGAATGTAAAGTGGATGCAACCTATCACCAATCAATCACCCTGACATTCACTTCTGCTTCCGAGTTAGTTTTCAGTGAACCCAAGATAAGTCAAATTGCTGGAATGCAGTTCCCCCAAAGCAACCCAAGCAGAGGGGAATCATGCAAAGGCAAGAACTGAGATGAGACTTGAAACAAAACCCTGTTTTTCTCCAGATCATACGAGATGAAGTGTAACCCACAGAAGAGAAAGAAGCCTGACAGACACAAATAATGTGGAGCAATAGGAGGCAGAGCTGGGCGGATGTGTCTGACAAAAAGGAGCCTTTCATTGCCAATGGTGGAACACTTGCTCCAAGGAAAAGGTCGGTTTACTGGGTTCAAGGCACACACACAGAGAAAATGTGAGTGACAGAGACAAAATGAGTGCTGGTGGAAAGAAGAGATTTCAATCACATTCCGTGTTCTTTCTAATTACTTGGGAAATGTTATCCTGTCGTCTGTTGCTTGAACATTTTTAACCACATTACATTGCTGAAACGCACCACAAAAACATTTTACATATTAGTATCATTCCGATTGTATTATCACAAAGTTGATTGATCCTGTTGACAGGGCAATACAGTCAAAATTCATTTCAAAACCTGAAGGGTGGTATTCAAAATCATTTTTTGCATATCTTCATTGCTGCGATGATGATGATGATGGTGGTGGTGGTGGTGATGAACCCTGGAATGGACGACAAATATTCACACTCATTCACACTTAATGACCATTCTGTCTTCTTAATATGACTATTGTGGAACACAACACAGGCAAAATATGCAAAGGATGGATGGATGGATGGATGGATGGATGGATGGATGGATGGATGGATGGATGGATGGATGGATGGATGGATGGATGGATGGATGGATGGATGGATGGATGGATGGATGGATGGATGGATGGATGGATGGATGGATGGATGGATGGATAATACGGTTTAAAATCTTCCTCCAGGCCTCTGCACTTCCTGTCCTCTTTTTCTGTCTGCCCATCTCTGCCTTTTCTTATAGATGAGGTGCTCTATCTAGTGGTGGAATGTGGACATAGCACCACCACGCCCAGTTTTGTTTTTTTTCTTGTCTGTATTGTTTTATGCCATGTCTCACATGCAAAGACAAGAAACCAGATCAAGACATGCACGTTTGGTCAAATTTTATTACTGTGCAAGTGAATGTGGTGAGCTAGCCAGGCCCTTTCTGAAGCCCTAAACAAAATTAAAAACAGAAAGGACATTATTAATTGAACAGAGTACATCTAATCCCACGTCCATTTTAAAGCGACAAATGTTACACAAGCCAATCTGTACATGGAGATGATTAATATAAAAACAAACTCAAAGTGTATTTCAGCTTTTTGCTCTCTGCTGCAGGCCTGTCCTTTTTGACACCGCCGTCCCTGTTTCATTCTCATTCATCATATTTCTCTTACCCAACTCTATTAGTCCTTCTCATTCTGGACAAGGAGAAACACCGGTGGCACTTAACTAACCAGACAGATAGTTAGCTTCAAGACTCAATGAATATTGTTTGTGCAGAAAAATAATACTGTCTTTGCAGCTACTAACTCACACACATCCACACTACCCACATAGACACACACGCGCACACACATCAAATGGATATTTATAGCACCACAGCACTAACCTTCTGTTGCTAGGATACCAGCCAGCTCAGAATTCTCAGACACTGCACTTTAATTTGTTTATATAATTGAACACGCATTTGATGATGTACCCAAGTCATGTACCACACACAGAAACATACATACACAAACACACACACATACCAAAATTGGGTCAAATGTACCCAATTTTCAGGGTCCAATTTATAAACTAACAGATTTAAGGGTGAATGATGTCTGTGCATATGTGATCGACTGATGACCAATCCAGCATGTGATAGATGGACAGACAGATTGATGCACTCATGACCTTGAACAGGATAAGTAGGCAAAATTGACTACTTGATTTTTTTATTATTTTTTTCAAATTAATGTTTTTCTGGTGGAAGGGTGATTAAACAGCATTAAATCTAGGTCACGCTCAAAATAATAAAACGATTTCTCCGTTTCTTGTTCATGCACTGGTCCTTTGTAAACTTAAGAGTGTCTGATTTCAATTAGAATTGAAATTATTTTAGTTTTCTGTGCTTACAGGTCATGTGTGAGGATGTCCTTAATGGTTGCTTTTTACGTCAATTTATCATGAGAAACGCTGCTTTGTAGGGTGTCTTTTTATATATCGCCGCATGAGGGCGTTAAAGTTAACCTTAAACTCAGCTGCTGTCAACCTAAAGGAGACAGAGCTACTCTTGCTGTTTTAAAAGTTGAATGTTGCACTTTTTTGATCGTTGTGATTTATCATTGTTTGAAAGAAATGTAAGTGAGTTTACAGAATGAAGCTATGGGAGGAAAGAGGGACGGCTCTCGTTTTCAAAATGCAATTTGCATACTTCTTGTATGTGTGCATATACTCTGGGTGTACACAGATTAGTGCGTGTTAATTAGTGCGCGTGAGAGTGTTTTACAAGTGGAGCTATAATGTGCAGTTTGTATCATCAGGAGTCACTACAGCAAGTCATTACATATACATGAGCCGTATGATCTCCTGGGGGGAGCGACAGGTGACAGTGCGGATATGCATTTTCATTGTGTGTCGTTCAGTAGTGACTGAAGGGAATTCAGTCATGTATGTGAGTTAAAAGAAAAATAGTTTTTGTAAAAACGTTTCAGCAGTGTGTAATATGAGATCATTCAGTAGTGTGTGAGATCCTGAATGCTGACCCTGAAGGCCTCTCATACATATTCTTTAGTAATTACAGGAATAAACAAATTCCATTGCTAAAATGCATAGTTGCAGGGTGTCTAATTCGAAGAGTTTCATAATAATGTTGCAAAATGGATGACATGTTGTGATTTCTTTCTTGCATACAGTTTGTGTTGAATCTAAAGAGATCAACTTCTGCTTGTGTTTTTCAGTACGTGCGTGCTTGCATGTGTGCATGCGTGTGCATGCGTGTTTGTGTGTCTCGGTTCCAGACATGAATAAAAAGTGGATAGTCAGCCAGCCAAATTTACAGACAGACAGACAGACTGGCTGACCAAACATTGTAACTGATACACTAAGTTACTAGACCATGCGCCATTCCAAATTTGTCTGTCAGCCACGGGATGCCACCGTCTGACACCAAGAATAAACATACATACATCTACACGGCTCCCCTGCTCTGTACTGATACGTCTGCGTTTTTGTGTGTGGGAATGATGTCAACAATAAGTGATGGATGTCGTCCAAATAACGAGAACCAGTCTCCTTTTTCTTAATAAACAATAAACTTTTAAAAGTAACTCTTTGGGTCTGTTTTGCTTGTAGTATTTTTTGGAGTAGAAACAATTCCTGTTTTCCATTTCATCGACTAAGGAGAAAACGAGAAAAGTTGTCTAAGGCCTTCCTAAGCGGCAGAGAAGCAGCAGCGGTATGGTGAAAGTACTGCATTGTCAATATCTTTGAAATATTTTGGGCTCATTAATTATTTATTTAAGGCTTTAGTGCAGCAAGAGCAGAAATAGTTGTGCAGACAACTCAGGCGACACTTTTCAGTCTCGCTTGAGCTGACAGCGTGAGCAGATGACACCTAGCATAACAATAAGCGAGCACACGCTCCGACCTCAAAGAACTGATTCAAGAACGTTATCCCGAGTCAGCTCCTTGCCACTGTAGCGTCATTAGCTTTTCTGTGTTATTGATGCATTTTAAATATTTATTAGGCCATTTCCAGGGACGCAGCATAATCCGCACCGGAAAACAAAGGCCAAATTTTGCTGTGTGTGTGTCCTCGAATAACAATGAGGGGAACAACAAACATCTGACACATACTATATGTTTAATGTTCAACGGCCAATGCGAGTTGTGAAATAAATTATGAACTGTATGGCGACTTCAGGGACATAGCACATCCTTGTGTTCCAAAGCCAAATACACCTAAATCTCCATTTTACGCAGACTTTGGGGTCCAGAATTTGGGAATCGCGTTAACCACGAAAGCGTGCATGTTTTTAGGCAGCCAAAGGGGTCATTTGTTACATTGATTTAGGTCAGGCATGTTGTTGGGCAGCCGAAAGGGCTCGTTTGCTCCACACACATGGAAGTATGTTGACATTTTATTAAAAGAGGAGCAATACGTAGATGACAATATGCTATTTGAATTGGAGAGAGAATAAAGCAGCCACTTATTCTACTACTGTGTCCGGCCGTGTAGACGTGACGTATTCATTTCAAGGCGAATAATCTTTACTCATTATTTACGCTGTTGGAAAGGAATTGGTGTTCTTTATTGTGATTTTGTTTTGCAGTGGTGTGGAACTGTACTTTGATTTTTGTCAATTAGTTAATTAGTCAATTTCAACAGCTGTTAGAGGCAATCTATCCCTTCATTATATCTGCCAAGCACAATGGCATGGTGTTTGGATTGCTATTTTCTGGTTGTTAAACTGAGCTAAAAGTGAGCTGCTCCTCCTCCACATCAAGGGTGACCAGCTGTGGTGACACTGACTCCTCCTTGGTGAGACATTCCATGCATGTCAAACCTTCGGAGAAGACCTTGGGGAAAACCTAGGAACAATGTCAGACCTTGGCCTGGCCTTTTGTCTTTCCTTTGGATCCAGAGACAGTTTCAAAAACTGTGAGGTCTGGGCTCAGACTTGTTGCCCTGCAACCTGGAGCCAGCAGATGTATATGTGGATGTATTGTACAGTACAGATATGGATGGATGGATGGATGGATGGATGGATGGATGGATGGATGGATGGATGGATGGATGGATGGATGGATGGATGGATGGATGGATGGATGGATGGATGGATGGATGGATGGATGGATGGATGGATGGATGGATGGATGGATGGACGGACGGATGGACGGATGAATTTTTACTTACTGCTCACTGTTTTGCCACTCTGTATCTATTTGTAACATCTCATATCATCTTTCATAAACATAAACGTCGTGGCAACTAACAAACCTCGACTAAAACAGAAGTGCAGCTGTTTATTTTTAAACTTCTGTAAACAGTTGGCCATGGTACAGGACTGGACTTTACCATTCCAATTATCATAGCATTCTGCTCCCTACTTTGCTATAGCTAACAGCTACTGTATGAGATGCCATTGAGACATGTTTTTTGTTTTTTTTTTAATTACAATAAAATGTGATTTTGTTTTCAGTGAAAAATGCACAACCGGAGATGAATGAAAGCCATTCAGTCAATGAAAACCTCAACTGGCTTCTAGATCCTTTGACACCAATTTTACTAGGCCTCCAGGCTACATGAGTTTCGTGTCCCATTGTTATTTTATGTTCACACAGAAGCAGGGGTAATAGTCGTAGCAGTAATTGCACCAGACCTGTATCTTGAGTTAAATTATCAGAATTAAAAAACACCGTGCTTATCCATTGTCATTGTCACAACAAGGCAAAACATATTAAGTTACAATGAACCATTGATTACACCAGTTAGGCTGGACTAGAATATTCAGATTTGTGAAAAAATACACAAGTAAATTGTGGATGCCTGACATGATCCCATTATTCATGGCACAGAAATATAAGACTTCAATCTTCTATTTTTTTTTAAGCCAGGGGAATTGTCCGACTTATATGGAGTGAGCAGCTGACAAGCACTTTTCAGGGGATTTGGGCCTGAGGCTAGAGCATATGCTCGCAATAGTTCTACAAAAAAGAAAGACTCGTGTCATTGATTCCCAGTAATTTTTCTTTCATTTACTTGATCACGCTTACAGACAAAGCCGAGAACTTTAGTTCCTCAAAGTGGCCATTTGTGCCTATGTTTGCTGCAGGCCAAACAGTGCATGAGTGATTTAACAGCTCTAGCTGGTGATGCAGTAAGAGGTTCATCAATTAGTCAGATAATCTGCGGTTACCATCGTGAACAATTCTGATGTGCATCCAGTCTGGTCTCATATTCACACAGTTGACTGGACACAACTCACTTCCAAACACTTTTATGTGTGTTTGAGGGTGGAGTGTTTCAAAACTTTCATACGGCTTTAGATCGAGAAAGAATGTTGCAAAAATCCACACAAGCACAGGGAGAACATGCAAACTCCACAGAAGGTGGGCCGGAGCGGGAATGGAACCCGCAATGGCTGAACTGCAAGGCGGACGTGGTAACCAGTGCATCACTGTGCCGCCACAGAAATCAATTAATTATTATAATTATTGTTATTGTTATTATTATTACTATATTTAGTTTAAATAGCTTCTCTATTATATATTTTTAGATTATTCCACTGGCCCATCACATTAGCAATACAGTAACTCCACCAACTCAAAAGAACACTGTGTTCTGAGCACATTTGAACATTTGCACAAGAAACAAAATTTGTGCAGTTGACAGTTTTAATTTTTAAACAGGCAATTGAAAAACGTTCCATCTCAAAAAGTCTGTTCCACTCTGCTGTGGGGGGAGCCTTTAAATAGTGTCCCTGCTTGGTGCGCCCCTCACATATGGATCCCATAAAGTTTGCGGTTCGGGACCGCACGCATGCGCAGTGACCTGCCGAGCAGCGTGTGTCGTTGTATTATTGTTGTGAATGGGGGTAGCGGGGGCGTTGGGGCGGCTGGTATTTTGGGTGTTCAGTCACAAGAGCGACTCCGCGGAGCCAGGAAGTAGAATTGCGTTGGGTGCCTTCACGGCCATGCGGAAATTTGAAAAGCCATCGTGACGAAATGATGGGCTCTTCTTTTGCTGACTTCTTATTTTCGTGGTGACTGCGCCTAGTCATTTTGGCTTTTGTAAACATTTTGATGATCACAACTAAACATTGTGGACTACCATAATAAATAAAACGTACGAGCGCGCCTGATAATAATATACTGGTAAAATACCTCGGCGTCACGTGATCATTCATTATTACATAGGCGGCTTCTATCATACTGTATAATAATAATAATAATAATAATTAATAATCATAATCATAATAATAAGAATGGAAGAAACGGGGGCTTTAATGTGTGAAGTTTGGCCAGGCCCACGGAGGGAGGAGCATTTGAAAGTTGCAGGTAGAGAAAGAAGACGCTCGGGGAGAAAGATTAGTCAAGAGACATTGAGAGGGAGTAGAACGAGAGAGAGAGAGAGAGAGAGAGAGAGAGAGAGAGAGAGAGAGAGAGAGAGAGAGAGAGAGAGAGAGAGAGAGAGAGAGAGACGCGGTCAAATTGATCTTGAGCTTTTTTTTCTGTCTACGTGGGTCACTTAATAAGGCGCACTCGGAGGCAAGGAGAAAGAGGGTGCGATAGGGGCAGCAAAAATCATTAGTCACGCGCGCGTGGAAAGAAGGATACAAATTTCTCCACACGAGGAGGAAGACCCAAGCCGACTAACACACGGAAGGGAAGTTGAAAGACTCGAAGAAACAACAGCATAAAAAGTTTGACTGCGCGGGCTCGTTTTTGGTTGATGGTGAGGGGGGGACAAAGCGGGGAAAAAGTGAGGAATCCACAGTGGGAAAGATGCCGCGGGTAGTTCCGGACCAGAGGAGCAAGTTTGAGAATGAGGAGTTTTTCCGCAAGTTGAGCAGGGAGTGTGAGGTGAGCGCGCACGGCGGAAATAAACACACATACTGACTGGCTGATATTAAATGTATTTGTACTAAGTCTGATGCTCTGCAAATACAGGTAATTATGGCCTCAAGTTGAAAAAATATTTATATATATAAAATTACCATACGTGCTATTTGACCCTCTTGAAAATTCGTCTACATAAAGTTCATTTATTTTAACCTCAAATGAAGAGTTATGAACGTTGCTTCAGATTTTTTTCCTTTCCTTTTCTTTTGGAACCAAAGCACGATGGTGTTAAATCCAAATTCCTGTGGTTTATCTTGAAAAAGCAGGTTAGGTGTTGACTTTGCCTATCTGAAAGCGTATATTGTCGCCAGGCTTTTCAAGATTGCGATGTTTTGTTTTCAGATTAAATACACTGGCTTCAGGGACAGACCCCATGAGGAGAGACAAGCCCGATTCCAGAACGCCTGCAGAGATGGACGGTCAGAAATAGTAAGTAGCGCAAATCAAAACACAGTCTGACTGTTTGTTTTTGTTTGTATTAATGTAATGTAATGATAACTGTACCAAAAAAAAAAAATCAAACTATTTTGAGAATAATTGCATAGTTGCACCAGGAAGTAGTCAAGTTGTCCATCATTTCATCAGGTTTGACAGCTACTTCTTGTTTTATCCCAGCAATCATGTGTGTCAGCTTTGTGCAAAAGCACACCCAGACATCAAACATGTGATTACTCGGACAGATTATGGTTGCATCACACTGTTTGGGCAACAAATTGGACTAATATTGCTCTTAATAAGTATCGTGTTATGTCTTTGTAAACATGGTAACAAGAAAAGAAGCATTCGTTTGATGTACAAAAAAATATATATCTTCTTACAGAGCTTGAAATTGATTTCCTGATCTGGAATTAATTGTATTGTTTTTTTATGTGTAGTGCTTTCGCCAGTCATGGTTCGACAAATTCATAACACAATTAAAGTGACCAAATTATCACAGTTACTATTATTATTATTATTATTATTATTATTATTATTATTATTATTATTATTATTATTATTATTATTATTATTATTATCATTGTTGTCTTTCTTCACTTGTATTCTGGAAGAAGCTGAAAAACAACTGCTGCTTGTACATGGTCTAAATAAAGAAGTGAGGATAATTAGAAATTGGAATTCTAACACCAAACAGTTTCAAACTGTATCACAGTTAATTAGTAAATCCTAAGTGTAATCATATGGATCATTTCATGAGCTGATAGAATTCAGCTCTTCTGTAAAGAACAACCTCTAAAAACATAAATGTGGCCTTCAATAGGTTTATATATTCATTTTGTTATGCCACCAGACTGACTGAGCCTGTTAAAATCATGTCCAATCAATTATGTCCTAAAAATATTGTGAAGTTTGGCAAAACCACACTGTATTCCCTCTGTATTTTTACATCATCATCTCTGCAGGGGGAGAGTAAGAGAGCCCGTCTAGTTTTGCCATCTTTCTTCATCCATGGATGAGTCTGGCTGTCTGTCCTTGCTGTATTTATAAACTCCCTCATTGCTGTGAAAATTGACGGCAACGCTTTAGTCGTCGGCAGCCGTGACATCATGTCACTGATTTGCTATATCTCTAAAAGACCCCGTGCTATTTTCACAATCAGTGTGAGCAACTAGCAGATGCAAAGACACAGCCAGATCTTCATCAAGTTGGTGCTTTTGGAGAACACCCACTGGCCAATTGTTTAGGTACACTAGGCACAACCAACCATGTCTATCCAATATAAGGAGTACATCAAAAGGTACAATGTAAAATATATTTAAGAAAAAAATGAAGTCGTATGGATGCACTGTGTATCAAAGTCTCGTATTACATTTGATGTATCCGAACGAATAATAAGTCTCGTCGCCTTTTGCCATAAAGGTACATATACCTAGCGTGAATGCGATAAAAAATCTTAAAATGTGATAGACGGGACAGTTATTCAAAGTCACATTCTGGAAGCTCATTATGAGTCAGCGTTTAAACAACTATTGATTTTCATGCCGTGCTTGCCATCTTATTTCCATTTCGCTTCCCCTTTCCGTTGAACTTCTCTTTCTTCCTCCTTACTGCCGTTGCCCATGTTCCCTCCATTTTTCTTTCTCATCTTTCTCTGTGTTCCTCCTTCTACCCACTCCATCTGTCTTTCCCTCCCTCTCTTTGCTCTCAAGCAGTCACTCCTTGCCTCCTTTTCTCTCGCAGTAGTAGGCAGCAAATTACTGTCAGATGTTGTAATCCAATAGGGTAGAAATTAGGACTTGGGTGCTCTTAGATTCTCTAAATGTGTGTGCGTGCACGCGTGTGACGCTTGTGTGTGCATGTGCGTGTCATTCTTTATGATTTTATTTTCAATGTTTTCATTACATGTTCACCCTATCTTTTAAATTCAGACTTTCTCTCCTCGTCCTCTCAACTATGACACCGTACATAATTCATACACAGCCAGCTAAGATCCAACCGAAATGCCCTTAGTATTGATCTGTCTCAGACACACACACAGACAACAGACACGCACACGCAGATGCATAAAAATGGAAATTTCTTACTTAATGTTCTGCCTGTACAAATCGTTGCACTCTGACAGAGCAGTGCATTCAATCGATTTTTAATCGCATTTGTTTTTCAGCACGTGTGCAAGAAAACATGTGTAAGTGTGTTCTCCGTGCAGAGCCTGAAGCTTTTTTCAAATAGAGGTCAAATTCTTGGAACATTTAATTCATCAGAAAAGAGAAAATAATCACTTTAGTGAACTCCACCTTAAAAGCTTAGACAATTTGCCTCAAGGTATCCAACATCAGAACTCAATAATATGTCATATTCCTTTTACTTCAAGAAAACATATTCCGCACACATTGCTGATATTTAGGGTGAGGCGATATGATTTAATTCTTCTCAATTTATGAGAAAATTAACAATTAATTAATATTTTGGAAGGCATGTCCTGAACGCTATCTACTGGTACATCAATTATACTGGGGCTATTGAATTACGACTTTATTTGGGCCAAATTTTCAAATCAAATGACCATACATATTTGCATATGTACGTTTCATAGTTAAAACAGACTTTTTCTCCAATCCAGTCTCTTCCCCTTCTGTTTTTAGCACCGCTAGTCACACTTCAAAACAACACCGTTAGTCATGTAAACTACGTGCATGTTGCATTCACGATATCAAATATTGTAGGAATTTTTGACATTTTCCAAAGAACATACCCTCTGCATCTCTTTAATTCAATTCAGGCAGGTAGGACTACAGGCTTGGCCACTCGGGGGTTGGTTCTGGGCCACATGTGGCCCACGGGCCGCTAATTGAATAGCCCTGCATTAAACAATTCTGCAATACTACTAATAGATTATATTTTCCTTTTCAGACTTTCAAAAACTATTAGGATTGTCATCATTTTCTATCTCTCTAATACCAGTCCTTTTATTCTTCCTCTCCACAGGCCTTTGTAGCAACAGGCACCAACCTCTCCCTCCAGTTCTTTCCAGCTAACCTGCATGGAGATCAGAGGCAGGTTCCTACGAGGGAGTATGTTGACTTTGAGAGAGAGACGGGAAAGGTAGGGCTTATATATAAACAAACATAAGCACAGTCTCTCATTTGTTTGTCACATACAAGGAAGTGCTGGTGTGAGTTGCATGCCAAAATGGTTTTATTTCATTTTATTAAAATGCCTATTTTACCTCATAAGTTTTTATTCTGTGTCCCAAAATATATATATATATATTTTTGGTAATGTAGAGTGAGCATTGGTTAGTATAATTAGTAGTACTTAGTAATGCTTTTATCACTCTCACACACTTTGAAACGGACTGGAGAAAAAAAACATATTCAACCACATTGTGTGTAAAAAGTGCTTGCCTCTTGTTAAATTATGAATTACTAACAGTGTCTAATCCATTTTTTTTAAGCTGAGTTCATTTTCACTCACCACACCCAACTAAGCCTGATTACCTCCTGACTTAATTAAGGCAAGAAATCACTTGAATAGAACTTGTCAGACGAAATGAAGTTTGGAAAATATTTCTAAAAACTGAAACAAAATGCTATGATCTGGAAAAAAATCAACAGACGAGAAATACTGTAATTGACATTGATCGGTGTAGAGGTTTTTACAAAGTTTTAGGAGATGCACACACACTCACACACACACTCACATGGATAAATTATGAAACTGTGGTGAACCTTACCAGACTCCAAAAATTACCCCAAAAGCAGAGTGATGCTCTGGATCTACTTGCTGTGACTGCCAGAACCATGAATTCTGCTCCTTACCAGAAAATCCTAAGGGAGAATGTTAAGCCTTCTGTTTATGACCTCAAGATGAGGCTGACTTCGTTTCTTCAGCAGGTCACTGACTGACCACGGCCAATTCAACTAATGGCTTGAAGAAAATGAAGGTTTTGGAGTGAGTGGCTTAGTCAAAGTTGGTACTTGAATCCGATTGAAATGCTGTGACAGGACCATAAAAAGGCCATTCATGCTGGAAAATCCTCCAGTTTTGCAGAATTAAAGCAATTCTGCAAGGACGAGGGCCCAAGATTATCCCCACAGATACTATGTGAAAGACTTGTTGCCAGAAATTGCTTTATTTCAGTTGTTATTTTGTACATGACAGGGCCAAGAGGGCCACATTTTAGCCATCTGTGGAAAGTTGCATTTAAAAAACAGCATTTGATGTTTAGTTGGGTTATCATTGTCTGATATTTACATTTGTTTCATGATGTTGAACACTAAAGGGTGAGCAACTATGCAAAAAACTCAAACAAGAATTCAAGAAAAGGGCAAAGTACTTTTTCACTGTATTCATTCAAGTCAGCCCATCCCCGTTTCCATATAGATTCGTCAGGAGGAAAGCTGGATGACACGGAGTCAAATGTTAATCTTGTTTGATCCACTTGCAACCTTTCCAGCGATTGTTGTGACGATCAATGAGTAGAAATCACAGAGGTGGAATCACTGCTGAGCTCCCATTCATGAGGGTGATTGGGTTCAGTCGAAATCGGAGTCAAAGTTAAATAACCTAAAGAGACCAGAAGGCATTAGTGCAGAGAGCAGTGCAACGCTACTGCTGTGATTGTTAATTGTCTCCCTTGGCACCTCACTCGCGTGTCCGTGTGCGTGCGTGTGTCAGAAGGCCGCTCCATGGACACTGGCCAGCTGAAATGCATGCTGGCTGGCAGCTCATTAAAAATGCAGTCTGTAGAATCGATGGACCTCCTTGCCCCAGGGCTGACGGACTAATCTCAATTATTTAACACGAGTGCACTGATGGTTTGCAACTGAGTGTTGTGTTGATGAGTGTTGCAGTGTGTAATTGGGTGTGTGAGAGAGAGAGAATGAGAGAGGGAAGATTACTACATGCAGTGTATTGCTGTGTGTGTGCGTGTGTTGTGTGTGTGTGTGTTAGGAAGTTGATATCGCCTTCTTTGTTACCTCAACTGTGCTCACAGCTCTATGAAGTTTTAATGAGGCCAGGAATATCACCATAAAGTAGTTGCACAGTTGTTTTGCAAAAACAAAGTCACATACACATTATTTGACTATTTAAATAGAAGTATAAGGTTGCTGTTGTTTATGCAAGGTTAATATTATGACGTATGGAGACAGACAGGTCAATGTGTTACCGCTATTTTCGAGAGGCAATGCTCTGTTAGAAGAAAAGGAATAGTTGTAAGAGGAAGGCATTCATTACGTCTCAATAGTCTGCTTTGTATTTATCTCAGACACCGGATTTCATTTAGTCAAATAACACATGAAAGAATTTGCAAAAATGTTTCTCTGATTTTCTTCAGGAAAGACGAATTTTAGTCAAATCAAAGAATTATCTGATTTTCTCCAGGAAAAAAGGACTTATCTTGATATATTTGAAATGTTAATTAATTTCTGGCAGATTGTTTTTGAGCTGTGGGTTAAGCTTTGCTCACATTTTGAGCAGACAGCCATTTTCAGGATTTTCTTTGATTATTAAAAAAAAAATCTCTAAATGCCTTCATAAAAATATAATATGAAGTTGTGGAAGTAAAACGTGAATAGAATTTGTATTATTTATATCTCATTATATTTATAAATATATTTTCACTTTCAGCATTTTTGAGGCTGATACATCATTCTTGTCTACAAATAGACAAGTGCAGTTCTCACATGTGGAGGTTATGATTTTGAAACAGGGTTGAAACAAGAGAGGCTGTTTTTCTGTGATTGTTTTGAACTGTGTGATAGGAATGTTGAACAGAGTTCAGTTTTGTCTGGAGGAAACAAAACAGCAGAAAGGAATCCTGTTTTTGATCATTCTTTTCAGTCGACCAACTCTCCAGTGCTGTTATGGTTAACATGCCAATTTAGTTGCTAGCGCCCTATGATTTAATTAAACACTGACCTACTGATCAACTGAGAAATGTATTTGCCCACACATACATTTTCTATACCATTTCCACTCGCCTTCAATAGAGCTGCGGGTGGGCTGGAACGTATACCAGGTGACCTTCGACAATAGGTGGGGTCACCTTGCAGTAAATGTTGTGATTTAAAGTTTTATCGCGGCTATCTCCGAATATGTCAACAAAAGGTACATATTAAGCCCCTTTCCGTACATAACAGGTCTGATTTTTTTGGGTCCATGCTTTATGTAAAAAGAAGGGAAAATGCCAGATGTTTGATTGTAATTTTATTAAGTTAGGCTCTGTTCAGATTCTTTCTTCTAGTGAACGCTTATCTAGCTGCATGTGTTTTTTTTTGGTCTATGCTATTAATCTCTCTGCCACAAACATATGACAGGAGTAAAAATGAATCACTAAATGAAAGGCCTTGGTGTCAGATAAGAAGTGTTTGGAACAGAAGCTGTGCCAAGGGTTCTTCATCCGTCAGTGACATCATCAAAGTCCCCCCCACTAATTGCTTTCTTCTGTTACTGCTGCTGTCTGGATCTCCCTGTTAGCAAAGGCTAGTCGTGTACCACAAAACACATGCCATCCAGGTTTCATATTTCCTCCTTAGGCTTAAAATGATTGACCACACCCGTTCCCACAATGCACTGCCCCACACTTAGACCACATCCTTTGTTTACATCCTCTCTGTGTGCCCATGTTGGACTACCGGTATTGTCTCTCTACACGTAGAGAAATGATGCGTGTTGTCGGAGAGATTCACAAACAACTGACAGTGACACAAGTTTCAATGCAACGAGAGGTCAGTCTGGTGTGACATCCAGCATGTGTGTGTCAGCTGCATTCCTCTGTTGTATGTCCTTCTCTTCCAGTAACTGGGAGGAGTGAAATATGCTAGACTGTTTACCTGGATTGTCACTCGAGTCCGACATTATTACCATTTGGTCAGTATGTCCATAATTCTGGAGGGGCGAGTTGACCTCAAAACTAGAGCATATGCTAAAGGAATATAGACATACTCATATTTAACATGGAATTGCTCTCTCCTCCCGTTTAGCCCTCCACTCCCAAGTGTGTGTTAGGTTCATTGAAGACTCTAAATAAGGGTTACCAATTTTTTTTTGAAACCGAGAGCTATTTTTTTTCTGTACTCGTTTCATGCAAAGAGCTTGTTTGATACAAACTAATAAGATTCCTTTATAAGAAGACATTGCTCATATTAATGCTTTCTCACAATCAATATGTAACATTTAACTTTTACAAATCCCTGCTTGTTTATATTTTTAAATGATTACTTATAAAATATTCCTAGAAAATAACAATGTCCTATTATGCCCTATTGCATTGAGCCACAAAAAAAATTGCAAATGTTTTGGAAGGCAGTGAATGTTGCAGTCTTGTCAGAGTTCTTCTGGGGTTTTTCAAGGTGACAGAATTTCACCAAAGGTTTGCCAGTAGTTTGCAAACAGTTTTAAGTGATTTTTATTGTCTCAAAATTAAAGATCCAAGCAAACAGCTGGTGACTATTTGCAACCTTGAACAAACCCTACCAAGAATGCAACATTTGCCACCTTTGAAAACATTCAATTGGTCGCACCTACTTATTTTTACACTCATGAATGAGACAGACAAATGCTCTGTTGCCGGTCTCTCATCTCCACATATCAACTCTACCAACTGGGTATCAGGCACTGTGTATTTTTGTTTGAGTTCAAATTTTTAGCAAATCTTTTAGTTTTGTCAGATGATAGCATAGACCATGTCATGTAAAAAATGTGCCGTTGGCAGGAAGTGAAATGGATTAAACTGAATTTTTCCCTCTTAGTGACTTCATTTCACATTCAAACTTAAGTGAATGGGACTATGTACGGTCTGTGTTCATTTTCATAACATTTCCATGTCTGTGAAAGCCATAGGAAGTAACAAGCAGCACTTGGCTCAAAGAGGAACCCAAATGTAAACAGGCTCACAATGGAAAAACAAACTGCCGCTGAACCATTTTACCATTATAATACGCGATGGAAAACATATGGGAAATGTTTTCAGTGCTTTAATTTGGCCCAAGATACACGTTGGCATTGACAAAGTGGAGAAGAGTCTTTGAGACTTTGAGTCTTTGTCTCTGAAAATGAACAAACTTTTCTTACAAAAGGGTTAAAAGATGCTGTGGGTTCACACAATGCGACTGAAAACAGTAATCATGGCCATTTCTTTTCTATTGACTTTCATAAAAACAAGAGACTTTGGAACGGTGTGCATGTGTGCGTGTTTGTTCACAACAAGCTTAACTTTAAATTCAAAACTCTAGTTTCTAGAGAGAATTTCCCCAGCCTGAGTTCCACATGACCAGTGTGATTAAGTCACCAAACATCGCAATTGACGTGACATCTGCACTTTGTTGGTGTCATGTTCATGTCGCTGGCTGTGAAAGGGTTGCAACGTGTGTGTGAATCAGGGATGAGTCATGAGATAAATACTTGGGTCATGTTCTTTAATGCAGGAGTGCTGACAGAAAGAATGAAAGAAAGAAAAAGAAAAGCATGAGTGACTCATTGCTCAATTGACACAACACCTGTAGATAAAGGACACTGGACGGAATATGCACAAATCCATGAGATTGTGTGATGAAAGTGTGTACATGTGTTGGGGCCACATACTGTCTCTGTAGAATTGGAAAACAAAGATGCCTATTGTGCTATCACAGCTCGTGGGCGTTATTTTGTGTCTTATGGGCAGTTTGATGCTGACTGGGAGGACTCTCACTCTTGATCTCTTTCACACTCACTGTCTCATGCGTGTACGTTCGCACACACGCGCTCACACACACGTTTTTATGAAGTACTACAAAGTAGTATTTGCTTTAACAACGAAAATAAATTTACAACCATATTTGCTCCAATTTAACCGACATTATACTAGCTGACATGACGATATTTAATGACAATAACATAAATCACTGATTTCCCCTCAATCATTCAATTTTTAATTACATTTCTGGGGAAATAGTGAATATTATAATTTAGATTATGAGAGCATTATTAATTTATTCTGACAATGTTTTTCCCCCTTCCATAATCATGCCATTTGGGAAAATTACTAATTTTTCAAACTAGAATAGAAAAGACTGCAAAGTATCCCCACAAAATATATAGAGAGTGGAATAAACAGAAAATAAGAAAAAAATAAAGAATTTGGATTGGAGGGGAGCTACAGGGACACCACGGCGGAATTGAAGACAGTTAAGAAATCTGCGTTCAAATCTCTGTTGGAACATTTCTATTTGGAATTTGATGCCCTTGCCCTTGCATCAATTTTTTTAAATTAATCACTGCATTTGAAAATAAAGAGGTGTACCAGCCTGAGCCCTGGGTGGGATTCAGGTAACAGCACATCATTTCCTGTACAGGACATGAACTTTCAACCAAGCGCTTCCATTTTATGAGTAGGAGGCTGAATTTTAGGCCACATTTAGCTGAACTCCCTTTCTTTGTGTGTGTGTCTGTGTGTGTGTGTCCGTGTGTGTGCGCGATTGTGTGCATGTGTGCGTACGTGCGTTAGCAAATGGAAGTGGGGGTTGACATGGTTCTCAGAGGAAGTCTGTGGTTGGACCGTTTCTGCATATTTTCCCCTCATGCAGACACACAGTACAAACACACACATGCACATTTTCCTTGTCAGGCAAAATGAAGTTTTCTTTTGAAAGTACCATTCTACTTCAGCTTCAACGATTTGGAAGCCATCTGACCCTTTCTGCTACAAATGTTTCTCTTCTATCATTGTCGTATGCACATCTGTACTAAACTGTACTAAAAGCCACAACCTCGCCAACCTCGTGGGGTGCGGTCCCCCTATGTCCTCTGAGCAGTGTGGTAAAAGAGGTCCCTGTATGAGTTCCTCCAAAAATAGCTTGAGTGAACTACTGGCGCTTGGTGCTCCCTCATGTCCCCCCTAAAAAAGCATGTATGATATTTGATTTTGTTGATTCATTCCTAAATTCTTGATTTGATAACCATAAGCACCACAGAAAACTTACTAACACAATTAGCCGGTCTTTTGCATGAGAAAAATCTTGACGTCATCAGTTTCAAGCTTAGCAAAAAAATCACGTTTCAATTAAAAAAAAAAAAAGAAGATTAAAAACATGTTATGTGGTTATGTTGAAGTAATGAAACGAGATTTTTTTTTTGCTTCTTTGTTTCCTCAGGTCCATTTGAAGGCTCCGATGATCTTGAATGGAGTGTGCGTGATTTGGAGAGGTTGGATTGACCTACAAAGACTGGATGGGATGGGATTCCTGGAATATGATGACGAGAGGGCACAGGTACCGCAACACATATTGTCTTTAAATAGTGGATAACTCAACTGACATGCTGCACGTTATTTCTGACTGCTGTATCTCACGCAGGTTTTTTCCTAAAATAACTTGTTTGTAACCTGCTCTGACATTGTTGCTTGCGTGTCTGCGTGTGCATAGCATGAGGACGCTTTGGCTCAGGCAGCATTCGAGGAGGCTCGACGCAGAACCAGAGACTTTGAAGAGCGAGAGCGATCACACAGAGAGGATCTAGAGGTGAGAGAGCAAGAGGTTTCAAATTCAGGAATGCTCGGACAGTAAAACTTACTACTGTAACAGTATGTTTGTGCCTTTCTACCTGAAATGTGTAAAATCAGAAAAGGGTTCTTACACTGACAATTTTTCACATCTCTATGAGGAAATGATTTTTTTATTCTTTTAAATTCCTTTATTTATGTCCAAGTATTTTGTGTTTGCGTTACAGTAAGCTCTATACGTATATATGTCAAATATTCTTCTATTCTTCAGTTATAAACATCATAAACATATTTATTTACTCAATGCACTTTACTATAAACTTTGGTCAAATCAACGAAAAGTACACGTCCTAAAATTGAACCCTGAATTGCTTCTTTTTTTAGGACCCTGTGGTCTCTAAAATCTGGGATTGATGACAGACAGACCGACAAACAGCCAGCAGAAAACAACAGGGTCTGTGTACTTCATTTATCACACTGTCCTGCACTAAACCATCTTGCGCGTCAGTGGGATTTGTGTATTTGTGTGTGCGCATGTTTATGTGTGTGTCCTCCGTTATTTTCTGCTGTGTTTCTGTGGAATGGCTCATTGCGTGCTTGACAATATATGTGCCTTTCGTTGAGCATGCATTTGAATTGATGTAATACATCTGAGCTATGCCAGAGACTATACTACACGTAACGTAATTTGTTTAATGGCATACTTACTTGATTCAAGACCATACGTATCTGCTAAAAGAATTATCCAGGCACATTTTGAAGGGCATGTGCTCAAGCCAAAATAGGGCACCCCATGGCAAAACTATTCACACTATCAGGAAACTCAGTTGTAGATAAATTTACCTCATGGATTAATTTCTGTTAACACAATAAACACAGTTGATAAATATACAGTTGTAGGGGGAAAAAAAGATATTCTTCAGTTTCTTGTTCATTTTAAATTAAAGCAGCTTTTGTTTGGACAAACATAATTTTAAAACATAAAATATAAAAAAAATATTAATGACAAAAAAAAGATGGTCTCCAAAGGGCACTTTTCTCATCCAGGGCAAAAGGACTGGTTCAGAAGCACCTCTAGGGATCTATCATTCCACTTGCCTGCATCCGTCCATCTATTTCCTTTAGCGCCTGTCCTCATAAGGGTCACCTTTGACCTGGAGCCAGCCCCAGAAGACTTTAAGCATGGTCCAAGTTAGACTTGTCACCAGTCAATTGCGGAGCAAAAATAGATAAACAACTACTTAATTGACTATTAAAGGTAATCAATTGAACCTAACGTGCATGTTTTGGGAGAAATCCCCTGCAAGCATAGGAAAGAAAAACATTCAAATGCCACACAGTGAGTGCCTGAGCCAAAAAAGTTAAACCGGGGATCGCTTGACTTCGCCACCTTGTTCCCCCTAAAAGTAGTAGATTAAAATATGTACTAGAAGTCATCAAGACCCAACTAAAGTGGCTGCTCATGTTTCAAGAGAAAATAGAGAGGGGAGAAAGGAAGGCACTCAGCAGACAGACATCAGATGAGTAAAGTACAAAGGGAGGAAGTCAGGCATTTTTTCAAGGTCACATTTCATCTAACTGATCTCAAATTTCTTCCCTGAGGCACAGAGAAGAAGAAAACTCGTGTTTCCCATTGAATCAATAGAATTGCCATCGCTTATCCCTGAAAGACCCTAAACAAGACAGCAAATTACACACATGTAAATGTTGCTTAACTTATTTAAGCGTCAAGTTTGAATAAATCAGTAAATAAATCAGTGTTATATCCTGAAAGGCTCCAGCTCCCCGTGACCCTGAAGAAGATATGAAAATATTACAGAAAATAGAACAATGTTTTACCCTGATATATTAATTTTGGAAAAATTTCACTGTCTCACAGTGCCCTAATTTCTATATTACATTGCATTGTAATACACAAAATAATCAGTTGAGGAATTTTTAGAAAAATATTCTTGAATTGTTAATTTTCCTCGTTGAAGACAACAATCCACTAGAACATAATTTAATTCATTTATCCAAACTCAGGCCACTTACTGTATTCAAGGTCAAAGGGATCTGTAAAAATGATTAATGGCTGCAATGCCCCCCCCCCCCCCCCCCCCCACACACACACACACACATACACACACAGCAGAAAGAGAATTTGGCGGTAAATGATAATCTAGGCCAGAAAGCATTAATATATCATTAGTATTGATCGACATCAGCCCCCATGCTTCGTCTCACATTTGTATTGTTCAAGTGGATGCATGCAAAACTTGCAGACACAGCAAAGCTGCTGCACTGCTAAACACACACACACACACACACACTCGCTCACTTCTCTAATATTGAGTTGTGGTTAAGCAGGCAACACTGGACTAGCAGGCTTCAATTTGTGTGTAGATCGATAGAGAAAGCTCTCCTTGCCCTTATGATTAGAGTGCTCGCTCCGGCAAAGAGAAACACCACCCCGTGAAAAAGCATAAACAACAGAAACGGCAAGTATTTTTATTTTAAAAAATGAACATTGTCATTTAGAGAAGACAGAATTAAAAATTAAATCAACATTATCGTGCTTTACGATAAGACAGACAGCCTGCAATGGACTCTATTTCTGACAAGTGCTTTTCCTGGAGTACAGACTGATAGTCGAGTCAGTCAGACTGGTAGGAGGTAAAATTGTATCATGACATCCTGTAGCTTGAGTGTGTGACTGTGCGATATGTTGCTATTATGGCGAATCACAAATGGCATTCCAGTTGAACTCATAACCCCATTTGCTATCTCTGTCTGCATGTCGTCCTGCTACCTGCTTCACCCCTTGTGCCCAGTTTCACACCTCCCCGTCACCCTCCGTCTGCAATTCTCTCGGCTATCACAAGTGTAAACACGTAACCGCAAGTATTTTTACTGCAAGAGCAGGCCATGAACCATGCTCGTTGTCATCATATACTTCGAAAGTTATGCCAATAATTTCTGATGATCTAATGACACTGTGTGTGCATGTGTGTGTTTGCGTGTGTATGTGCGCGTGCGTTTATTAGCGCCAGACATCCTGCTAAATCTGTCAGAATGCAAACGCGTCGACACAGAAGTGCCTTTAATAAGCTCTCTTGTAACCTCTAGTGGTGCTAAGTGGAACTGATTTAGATATGCTCGATAAGCTAAATGGTGAAAGAAACTTGCAGTTTGACTGATGCATTTGAAATTTTAAAACTTTGCACTTAATGCAATTCTCCTCTCTGTGTATCCTTTCTTGCTATCATTCATATCTTTCTTTCTGTTTTACCCTGTCAAATCTTCACCTTCACCTTCTTGGTCGAAAATTTCCCCTCTTCCCTGTCATCCTCTTATCCCTCTCACTCTAGTACAGACGACAGCAAGACCCCAGCCCTAGCTCAAACATCGCCAGCGCTGATACGGAACACAAGATGTGCCGAGGAAGATGACAGGTAGCAGAAAAAAGAAGAGGAAACTCAGGCTGGCATTCGTTCACTTTTAATACAATTAGCTAAAAAGAAATGAAGACTTTTTCTTATTATATTCCAGTATTTTTTTTTAAATGAAACAGTTACTTTAGATAGACATTCGAATATAGGTAATTAGTTGAATCGAAAGTGAACCATGTAGAGAAAAGAATAAAAACAACTGTATTTGATCACATTTAAATGTGACTAATGTCTGAGTAAATAAGAGTTGAAGATCAAGTCATGCAAAATCTTGTCTTTGGTTTTAATAGCTGTTAATATGTTTAATAACATACCCAAAATATATTTTTGATCAAGAATAAATGTGGGAGATGACACTGGGTCATTGCGATCCCTTAACTCAGAACGTCAACGTAAAAAAAACCCAAAAAAAAACGGCTGTTTTCTGAGACCAAAATTCACCTTGCTGGGATGAAAGGGAGGTCGATGAGAGGGAGAGAGGCCAAAAGATTTTTTTTTTCTTTTTGGTAGTTTCAAGTGTTTCTCAAATGACCACATTGGTGAGTTAACCATCCAAAAATGTACATTAAGTCAGGGGTAATGTAGCAACAAAAAATTACGGAAAATTATGGGGGGGGGGGGGGGGTGTGTGTGGGGGGGGTCCATAACATGTCATCCAGGTTGTGTTTTGCACTATGTGATACAATCAAGTCAAGTTCACATGGATTTTGTTTGCATGAAACTAAACTGAGGGCTACCTATTTGTGTTGGCTGTTCTATGGGCTGGTCTATTTCTCATCACAGCACTCGCTTTACAAGGTTCAGATGAGGAATAATTGGGTGACTCAAAGTCACATGACACGGCTAATCAACACCAAAATAAAACAAACATTGATTGATTGTTAGAATTTCAAATCGTTATCTTTTATACTTTAAATATATTCATTGGCCAGTCCCCAGTTTTTCCTCATTGAGGATTGTAAACGTGTGAATGCAGTAAAAGAAAACAATTTCCTGTTACAGCACGAGCATAGTGAAATGTGTTTAATTATCCTGTGTGTGTGTGTGTGTATATGTGTGTGTGTGTGTGTGTGTGTGTGCGTGCGTCAGTCACAAAGTTTACTTTTTATATTCTTGCTCCTAATCATATATATCTTTTTTCCCCATCTTTTATCTTTGTTAGTGACTAAAACAAAAGTGTTTTGTGTCTGACAGGTTGGATTTTGGAATTTACCAAATACCAAAAAGTTTTGGTTAGATTTTCCTCTGCATTTCTTTGTTTTGTAAGTTTTATTCTGTGCTTTGAATGTGGATCCAAAGTTCTGTTTCTAGGTCCCATAAATGTTTTTAAATAGCCAAATGTGTTTTTGTGTGTTTTTTTTATTTAACCAAAATCTGTTTGTTTTGTCCAGCGGTCACTCTTTAATGAGAACTCTCCATGGTGCTTATTCACAAATGTTTATACGTGTTTTCTTTGTGGGTAAAGAAATTACAATGAAATAAAAAGTTGACCTGCACAGTGGTCCTCATACTCCGAGTACATATATATATATATATTTATTATCTACCCTATAAATTGTAGTGTACCACTACATCATCAGCGACCCTCGACCTCTATGGTGGTTTCTTGCTGCCCGATTTGCTATGACGTCATCAAGCCCACCCAGAACATGCGCCAAACACCGGAAGTTTAACAATCAGCTGATCGTGCGTCCCCTTGTTGATTCCTGAAGTTGCCGTTGTTCGGACACATTCAGCCCGGGGAAGGAATTCAGCGGATGGTTAAAGGCTCACAAACACATGACTAACGGGAGACGTGGGCAATTTGAATTGGCATCCTCGCGGCACAAGAGCTAGCTCACAAACTGGTGATGGTGGAAGGGAGAAAGAAAGACAGACAAGACGTTTTGTGTATTTTTGCCATGACCGTGTGAGCTGCATTTTCTATCTCTTGTGTATCGAATTCAGGATATTTACTTTATATACGTTTTTGTTTTTTTTCCTGTTTGCACTTAATTCTCAATGCAATAAGCGCAACTAGCACCGTCGGCTAATGTTAGCGAATAGAGCAACACTGTTGTTGTCTTGCTCGGTGCTTTCGTAACTAGCCGATAGTGACCGATTAATTTAGCCTTTCAATGAAGCAATATTCCAACTGATTGCTGACCTCGTACGTGTCGGGTTTGGCGTCAGGTTGCGTAATTTGTTTGCCAAAGTCGAGAGCAGTTAACTTGGTAGCGTGCTTTTAAAATTGTTGCTTGTAAGACTCTTTGAGACCTTGTGATCGTTATTTAACCTTATTTATTTACATCTTTTTGCACTCTTTTAATCATAGTTTCAATGTCGTACATTAAAGTGGTCACTTATTACTGGAAAGCTCCACGCTGATGCCCACCGCTGTATTTGGTGGCTTGTTTATGTTGGGAGTTATGAATTTAAGGATCCAATTGCAATAGTCAGGGTCGAGACAGGCAAAGAGAGAGACAGGGAGAGGGTCCCTCAGAGGGTCCCATTGAGTCTTAAGGTGAGCCATCAGCTACTACTCGCCAATGCTGGATCTGGAAGTGGTGCCAGAGCGATCACTTGGAAATGAGCAATGGGAACTTGTCCTCGGTAGGTATTGATTTGACAAATGCTATATTTGAAAGAACATAAGGTATTTGGCTTTAATCCCGAGAAATACTGTTCGTCGTTTTTTGTTTGAATTTGAATGAATTTTTACGTTTAGGACACAGCACCTAAAATATTTACCATGAAAGAAATTATTAGCTTGTTGCATAGATTCAAACTGCAGATTCTTACGGGAAGTTAGACTCAAAATGCTTTGTTTGTTTATTTGTTTGTTGTTTTTGTTTTTTCATGCAGGCATGCCTTTGGCCCAGGCCATCTCTATTCTCCAGAAACAGTGCCGCATCCTCAAAAATGTCGAGGTGCTTTACAATGAACAGGTGAGATGGTCACAATATCTGTTTCATTCATTTACAGCAAAAATAATAACGAGATCCTCTGTTGATGGCCGTACCAGCATCAGACATTTTATTGTTTTATATATTTCATACAACTACAGTCTACATTGTATTGAGGGGTGACAATATTTTGACAATTTCAATGTGTGCGTCAGCCTCACCCGCGACTGACTCAAATACTTTTTTGCACGATATATTATTTACATGTATGTTGTTATTTAACGTATTGTCTGATTCTCTTTTGTCTGTTGAAAAATGATTTGTGGCTCTTGTAAATGTTCCTTGCTATCTGCCAGATTCCAGGAATTGCCTACCGCATCATGTTCATAATTACATATCCACAGTCCACCCATCTTAATGTTAATAAATGAGCTGGTTTCTCTCAACAGACTCCGCTCAGCCATGACCTCATGCTGAACTTGACTCAGGATGGTCTTAAACTGCTGTTTGATGCTACAAATCAGAGACTCAAGGTGAAATATTTACATATTTTTGTACTACCACCTCCACAAAATTGTTTCTGAAGATCTCACAACAATGAACTACATTATTGATAGACAAGAGAATTTTGACATATTTTTGCTGCGAAGGTCTCATAAACCAACTGCATAATACTGTTGTTGTTTTTTCATTAATATCATTTCACTCAGTATCACATTCAACTAAAGGAAGCATTGTATTCTTGTTACATGCCAAAAATTGATTATTTTTTTCTGTTTGTTGACAGGTAATTGAAGTGTATGACCTAAGCAAAGTGAAATTGAAATACTGGTGAGTGAAAGTTGAGTGGAGTTGATTTCTGCTTTATTATTACATGTATGGTTTAGTCATTGTTCGTTTTATGTTGCATTGGAGACGACATTCAACTTTTAGCCACACCGCTGCAATTATTTGACCTGTAATGGAGTCAGTCCGTCTTTTAATGTGTTCTTAGGACGCTTTGTAGACATTAGCGTCTGAAATAATGTCGAATAGCAGATGGTTGTGTATGTGTCTCACTGGCTATATACTCTGTGTCTTTCAAGTGGAGTCCATTTCAATTCTCAAGTTGTTGCCCCCACTATAGAACAAATAGACCAGTCTTTTGGGGCAACCCACCCTGGAGGTACACTTTTCTTTTAACATTTTTCATTTAGACACAGTGGAAAAATAGATAATTCACAAATAGAGAAATGTACTAAATGCTCTCTTATATCCCATTGGTGTCCAGTTTACAATGCAGCAGAGCAGTTGTTCCATCTCAGCTTTCGAGGATTGTCATTCTCCTTCCAACTTGACTCTTGGAATGAAGCTCCAAAATACGAGGTGAGAATGATACAGTTGGTGACCACTTAAAAACTGCAGTTGTCGATATATGCATATATATATATGTATGTATATATATATATATATATATATATATATATATGTATATGTATATGTATATGTATATATATATATATATATATATATATATATATATATATATATATATATATATATATATATATATATATATATATATATATATATATACAATACGACAACTATAAGTGGCAGTGAGCAGTGCTCCTATTTATTCAATTTTATTCTATTTTAGGCAGATTGATGGACTTCAAATCTTGTGACAGGCAAAAAAACATAGTGTATATAGTTACTCCATATTGTACGTTGGTCTATATTTCTGTTTTCCTTTTTTATGTAAGAAAAGTATAGGTGTACTTATAACAATTTTATAGTCAAATAATACTATTCATAGTCACAGGGAGTTTTGGCGGCACAAAATATTTCCTTCTTCCCAACAGAAAATAATTGAGAATTAATTGAGATTGCAATGACTACTTTGAACATACATTAGAATGATTGAATTGCATATGGTACAATTAAAACAAATAAGTGACCTAACATTTTAGAATACAATAAAACAATGCACTCGACAGTGTTTTTTTTTGTTTTGTTTGTTTGTTTTTAATGGGGCCCATTCTAAAGTGTCTCTTATAAGAGGTGACCTCATACCTTTTGTAGTCCGGTTTTATGAAAGATATTTCTGGGTTCAATCATTTTGTAAAAATTAACTGTGCCAACACATCTGTATGGAAATGGAAGCAACTGTTTCTAATTTGTTTGCAGCTATAACATCAGTTTCAAAACAACAATTCCAAAATCATGAACAGGGAGTAAACTTGTATGGGTTCTCTCTTTAGAGTTTTCCAGATTAAGCATTTCTACCTTCGAGAGAACCAACCTGCACTATAAATGCATTGTTAACAATCAGTTTAAAGATTAATAGGCATGTGGTTGCTTAGGGGTGATACTAGTAAAGTCTCTCTGATCATTCTAGCAAGTTCATCTTCTTGCAGCAGTTGCATTATTTTTGACATGGCCTTGAGTTGATGGGTACACTCTTATGTATACACGATTTGTGCGTTTCCATACACACTATTACTCCCAGTTGTTTTGCCTTGGCAGCCTGACTTTGGTATGGGTTTGGCTTCCTTGCAGATTCCACATGGGGCCGTTGTCAAGAGTATGCACATCTACGCTGGCAACAACCTGCAAGAAACAAAGTACTTCACATCCACCCTGTTGTTAAGTTATTCGGAAACTTGTTCTGTAATGTGTTATAATATTGAAATTGTTATGTACTCAGAGCTCCAGCGATGCCATTGGCCTGTTTCCTTGGTAACATCTATGCAGAGTGTGTGGATGTCCTGAGAGAGAGTACAGGACCAGTGGGGCTTAAGTTCCTCCTACTTTCTGCAGGTAACACATTTCTGTGCCTATTCCTAAATTCTTTGGAGAAATTGTGTGTTTATTTTCAGCCATTCAGAATGAATTATATTCGTAGCCATACAAAAAGAGCTCGAATAGCAAACTGTACTCTGTTTATCATCATTACACGGACATTTGTGCAAACAGCCCCGGAACACTACAGTATTTGTTTATTCACTCATAATCTTGTTTCGAATGAGTGTGCAGGTTTCAGTCCTGGTGTGATGGGTGATGCTAAATTGATGTCCTTAGAAAGAAAGATCTACTTTGGAGACTCTTGCCAGCAGGTGCTGGGTGCTCTTGGATCCCCACATAAAGTATTCTACAAGTCTGAGGACAAGGTGTTGGAACTCTGCTTCTCACCCTGCGTCATGTTGAAAGAAAACACTTCTAATGACTGTGCCGATACTCTGCACGTGAGAGTTGATCGTCTCTATATGTGTTCTTTTTTTTTTTTTTTTTTTCAGATGAAGATTCACTCTCCATCACCTCACAAACAGGTTTCTTCCAAATGTAACGACTACTTCTTTAACTACTTCACTCTTGGAGTGGTACGTAAGGACTTGGCTGTGTTTTAAGAAGTTGGCATTGCTTTTGTGTCCATATTTTTACAGAATTGTAATACGTAAGGAGAATGATGATTTTCTTTTGCAGGATATCCTTTTTGATTCCACAACTCATCTGGTTAAGAAGTTTGTCCTCCATACCAACTACCCAGGACATTATAACTTCAATATGTAAATACCTTGTCACTTTGGGTGTATTTCTTTGTGTTTGAATTTTGGATTTTGTTTAGATTATCGCAAAAGTACATTTTTGTACATAAATGCTGTCATTCTGTTCCCTTTTTTTGCACTGTAGATACCATCGATGTGACTTTAAAATTCCACTCATTGTGAAGAAAGGTGAGTGACTGGATGCTCTAATGTCACCATCGGTAATGCTTTTATTTATTCATTTTACCCACTTTATCAATTTGCATTTGTTTTCTGTCTTTGGAGGAGCTGACTCACAAACAGATGACTGCATACTGACTGCTTACAGCAAGGTCAGTCACTTGTAAACAGTTCTCTGAAATTTGATTGAAAGAACACGCTCTAAATTGGACTCTTCTGCAATCTCTACGGAAATGGGTTTTATGTATATCTGAAAATCACAAGATTTAGTACATTTACAACCAAAACATATATAAAAATTTTCCAGTGGTTTCCTGAGCAATTCTTCCCTGGTTTTAGTGGTCATTAATGTTGCTCCGTGACATCATAGCTTTGTTATTTCCTCTAGTTTTTTGACTTATAAACTTAACACGACGTAATTAGCGTCTGTTTTTCATCACCAGTGGGATCAGGTTCAGGAAATGCTGGGCCACCCAATGGAAAAGCCTGTTGTGCTTCGTAGGTAATACTTTTTCTGTGACATAACACTAAAAAAAGGATTTCATATAAATATTTACTGCAAGTACATAATTGTCGTAGTGTCACCATTAAAAAGAAAAATCTGGTTAACAGGTCCTCGTCTGCCAACAATACCAACCCCTTTGGCTCTACATTTTGCTTTGGACTGCAGAGGATGATTTTTGAGGTCAGTGGACTTTGTATGCACTTTGAGTCCGAGTGAATGTCAATGTTTGGTTGTTATGTCTTTTACTTTCTGTTTATCTTTTCAACTTGCAAACCAGGTGCGACGCAAAAGCTCGAGTCTGATTGGCTGCTGTCACGCACATTTACTGATGTCTGATGTTTACTTGTTGATGATTGCTCATACCCGGTCCTCATAATAGTTTATCGCAATTTTTGATTTACGTAGTGTGTATTCAGAGCAGAAAAGTCCTTTGGTCCACTTGTTTGGTCCGGACAAGCGTCTGAAATGCGTTTGCTCTGCACAGTGCGCGGGCTCACCATTAAAGATAGGTGACAAGCTCAGACCAGATAACAAGCTTGGTCATCATTTTGTTTTCACCTCGTATTTTTTTCTCCAGGTGATGCAGAATAACCACATAGCATCAGTGACGCTCTATGCTGCTCCACTGACCACCAGTGAAGCCCAACCAGAGGCCGGTTGCAGTAGCTCCCACTGAACCAGAAACCCAACATTGCATTCCACTCTGGCTTATTTTCAGCACAGTTGAAATCAAGCAAGCCACAAAAACAACACAGCCATCCTTGCATTAAAATTACAAAAGAATTGCAATGTCCTGCCATTGTGGACTTGGGAAAAACTGCTGTGGTCAAAGTCAAACACGAGTGAAACTTGGTTTGATCTTCGGAATCATCATCAACCAACTGCACTGCCAACCGGCAGCTACCGCCTGTCAAAAAAAAAAAAAAAAGAAAAGAAAAACGGAAGACGCCAATCAAACCAGAAAGAACCATCGGATGCTACAGAGGACTGAAACACCAAAAGCTGTCTAATCCAAAGGTTATTTGAGCAGTAAAGGACCAAAACATTCAGTGGCCAGGCCACATGTGACGCCTCTTAAAGCAGAACCATTGCTTTGCCAACGTTACTTCCCTTGTCATTCCCAATACGCCCATAAATGATCCCCTGCACGAATTCGCCTGCCGAATCATCTCCTATCAAATCAACAAAGCACACAGATTACTTGCCAAGTGAGTTCAAAACAGAGGTCAGCATTTTGCCCCTCACCCTTTTTTTTTTTTCTTCTCCTCCCCCTCTCAACCAGTAAACATGCACACATGAACTCGGGAGACGGGTTTGTGCAGAAGCACAAATTGGCAACCTCTTTTCTTTATTTTTAGTCCGGGATGTTGGAAGCATTGGACAGTGCATTTTTTTCTCCTCGTTGTGTGCCCGGTCTCACTTAACATACCATCATTATTTCCAAGTTCTTCTTTTTAGAATACTACTTTGCACGCAAATGCACCTCTGTACTTGATTATGTTAGGAGAAAGGAAGTTGACAAAGGATTTTGTTTTTTCTCAAATTACTAAATGAGCAAGTTTAGAGAGTCGATAGCCCTATGCTGTGCAGGGTGTGTCAACACAACTTGTGTTACGTTGTCCTCTCTTTTGTTTGGTGTGTGCTCTTCAAGTATCCCAGTGATGCATCCTCTTGTTCGTTTAGCTACCAAGTGCAAATGCCAAAGGCATTTTGGGGTTATTTTGTCCTGGTTTGCTGACCTAACTAATATTTCATCCTATGCCATTTTGTCTGGCAAGAGGTGGGTTGCATTAATTTCTACAGCCAGCTGTTTGAAAAAAAAAAAAAAATTTTTCTGATAATATTTAATGAAATATGAATATGTGTTCAAACTGCTGATGCTGCTGACAGTGTTGATGTGTCATGAGATTGCTTTTGTGTGTGCGTGTGTATGTTTTGAGTCATAACAGCATAGAATCAAGCCTTTATCCTTCAAAAGGACTTTTTTTTCTGCCTTCGTTGTGTGAATTACGGACATTTGTCCCGTGATATCAGGACTTTATTTTCATAAAATAACACTTTGGACATCATTTGGGTAATATTTTACTTTATTCAGGACTTTATTTTTTGTGAAATGCATCTTAATTGTTGGAAGTATGGCTGAAATTCATGTTCTGGTAACATTCTAGGTTTTCTCTTTGTGTGGCCCGCATACTCCTTTTTTAACAATTTGTTCGGCCCAAATTTTTAAATATTTATTTTTAATTACTTCTTGTGTGTTATAGTCAATTCAGCAAGATGGGCAACTCATCATTCCAACACTGTAACATCGCAGACTATAGAAAAGCATCTCGTTTTGAGCTTATTTTCTTTCGTCACGGAAATTATCGAAATTATATCCGAGTTGCATATTTTTTTTATTTTTTAAATAACACTTTTATTTTCATTACTTAATTTCTCAGTGTCAAGTTCTAAGAATGTTTTATTATTTGTTAGGGCATCAATTCAGCGTAAACTGCTGCTGTGTGGGGATGTTTGCGCTAAGTAATCATAAATGGTCGGGTCCACATTTTGACTGCAGAGGGAAGCTGGCTGTAATCAGAAATTGAGTTTTTGGTTTCTCAGTTTACTGCGAGAGTTTGACTGATGCAGAAGAAAATGATCTGCTTAGTGATCTTGGGTTGGATGTACCCTTTTGTAAATGTCTGAGAGTTGTAGTAAAATGTTTATTGGCAACTTGCTATGAGAAGAAAGCAGAAAAGAAGAACATATTGTGCCTCATCTCCCACTGAGCCTGTTTTTTGACTAGTTGTTATATCCAATGTAAAATAGGAAAGATCTCCTTGTACATAGAATGTAAATGGAGGATTAAGTGAAATGCAGCATTTTGGTGAATGAATTAATGAATTTATATTTCCTATCATAACAGCATCTCACATGCTGCTTTTAATGTGTTGTCAATTTTACATTTTGCCTGTTCAGATTGCAGACTGCATTTTTCTACAACACCTCAATGTTTTGTACTTTTTCGTTTTTCCTCTATTTGAGTGGCAACCATATCTACACCAACAACTCTTTAAGGCTTGCCTCAGAATTTATACATTTGACTTAAAGGTGTCCCAATAGAGTAATCATGTAGAGGTTTTGGTGAGCTCCTGCCAGCTTCAAATGAATGGGTGCATCTCCTCAGGTGGATATATCAGAACCACTAATGGCTTGCGAGACAAGTTGTCCATCTGCAGTTTTATTTTTATAGACAGGTCAATGGGTATTATACATTTTTAATTTATAATGCAAAGCCTTGTTTTGGTAGTAATATGTATATTACTCTCCTGTTAACGCTTTGTATTGTCTGTTCTGTTCCCATCACACGCTCAACCATTTCCTCTCAAAGTGAATATTGTGATCCATATATTGTGGACTCACTCCACTAGCATTTGAAATCCATTCCTTAAAATGAGACGGTTGTACTTAATTGAAACCTGTTAAAATTCTTGAAATGTGATTATATTTTGAATGCTATTTCTTTGACTGTGCAAGAAGAAATGATACTTGGCATGTTGAATAAAAAGCGCAATAATTATATCATGCAGTGCAAAGGGTGACTGAAAGCTGTGCTTCTCAAAAATGCTTTTGAAGCATTGCTAAATTTGTGCTTGTTGACTTAAAACTCCAAACATGCTTTTATGAGTGCAAATGATCAGTTCATTAACATCCAAGATTATTTTCAGTGTGTGATGAGGATATTAATCCCCCCGTCCATAAAAAAATAAACAATCTAGATGTGACAAACATTTGTAAAGTTTTTTTTTTTTTTTTGCATGTTACAAATTCACACAAAAAATAAAATAAAAGGGCATTATTAAACTATCAAATGTGCCGTTAAGGGCATAACACAAACAGTAATTCAAAGTCAGTGACTCAGAAACAAACATACTCTTTCCTTAATGCCTATTTAACAGGGGGAAAACACAGAAGTATGTTTGTCTATTTTCAGTTCATTTTGCCCGTCTGCCAACTTGGATGAAGTGTCATGTGGCTCATCTGTGCTTGGCATCACAGGCCTTTCAAGATGGCCACCAAGCCTGTCTTATTTTATTCTAAATCTTTCCTACAGATTTTAATCATGTGTGACAAACACTCCCTTCTCTTCATAGTCAGTCTCCTCCTCGCCTTTTAAATCGCCTGTTCTCCACCTGAAGGATCCTGATGTCAGTCTGGACCTGTTGTGACAGCTCAGTTTGGGGTCATGCAACAAGTTCCACATGAGCCAGATCTGGGGCACACTGAGGCTATGAACCACCATGAGCTCCCGGTAAAAACACGGGTCGAACGTCTGGAGGTGAGGCGCTGCTGATGGACGCGGAATGCCAAAGGTCCGAAAACCTTGGTGGCGCGATGGCTTGATTCCGATCAGCTGGAGGCACATTCCCAGAAACACGTCATCGATGGGGAACAGCTCCACCTGGAATTCATGAGAAAATATCAATGTGAAAGAAAAGAAAAAAAAGATGACTCGACTTTGTAGCGAGTGGCAAATACTTGTTGACAGGAAGCGCTGAGTCTCCGTGCTGTGTACCCAGACATGACGAAGCCCCCTCCCCCGGCATAAGATGGGTACAAAGCGCTACCGTAGACAAACTCTGGTACGTAGTACTTGGAAGTGCGGCGCCGAATGGGTTTGGCGTTGACGATTATATCCCCGATAAAAAGATCTTGATTTGACTTTTCACTTTGAAGCATCTCCAGTATGTTCTCGACATTCACATAAACATCAGCATCCCCCTTGAAGATGAATCTAGATGACAGTGACAGACGATAAATGACGAGGACTGCATCTTGCTTGGGTTAGGTAAATCTCACACTCACTTGACTCGAGGACAGGTGCGGTTGACCCATTCTAGAAAGTGAGTTTCTTTCAGCGTCAAGTTGAAAAAGGTGTCCTCAAAGTCCCACAGCAGAATGTCCTCAAAGGTTTGGCTCTCGTAGGTCAGCAGCTGATCCCACAGAGGCAAGGCTGTGCGATTCTTAGGGACCCCCAACAGGAAGACAGTGCGGATAGACCTGCCTTCTTTACCCCAGGTCCTACGTACCACCTGAAAGTCGAGAGAATTTTCCATTTTGTTTGAAAACAAAAAAGGAACCCATCCAGCAGAGAAGGTTATTGAGGTGAAACGAGTGTCAGACAAGGCAGTGATCGTATCACTATAGTAGAAATTAAATCTGCGCTGAAGATTGTTGTGATTGGTAATGCCCCAGAGGTGGGATGTGAGTTAAAGGAGAACTTTAATATGCAAGTGCTGCTCAGTACGTGAACTTGTCAGTACATTGAATCATTGGATGAAGGAAAAAAAAAAGATGAGTTCACCTGCCGCTTGTCAAAATCTGCAGCTACAGATTTCACTGCAATGAGCATGTGGAGCTCACGGCTTTCTCCAGCTCCTTCAGACTCTCCCAGCTGACATTTCTGTGGTTGATCTATTAGCAGCCGAAAGTTGCGGTTGTCCTTCTCTCGCAGGTAACCCACAAAGTCAAATGGCGGCAATGTCGGCAGAGGAGCACCGCTCATCTTCGTTGGTGTGATGCCTTTCCGTCGGGACTTGGACTTTGCTTTGGATTTGGACTGAGCTTTGGACTTGGGTTGAGGGCGTTTTGACTTGTGTTCACAGGGAGGTAGCTGAAGATCAGAGGGGCTAAATGCATACTGCTCATTTGGACAGATAAGGAGAGCGGACATTTCAATGAAAACTGACTAAAATCATTACTCTGATTGTATTTGAGATATTATTTAAAGAGGAAGTAAACTCCCAAAATATATTTAAAATAATATGTTGAATGTGCACCCACCAGTCTAAACAGAGCATTCTGATTAATACTGCATTTGTGAAATAGGTAATTTATGCAGCAAAATTTACCCGTTTTAAAATGTCTCAGGGGGCGGCCATTCCTTGCAAGGTCTCAGGTCACAACCAATCATGGCTCAGCTTCAGAAAACTGGTAAGCCGTGTTTGGTTCTGAGACCTCATTCGTATTACAAAAACAAAACATTAATCAGAACACTGTGTTTTGACTCTTTGGGCTGCACAGAATATATGATTACAAATCAAATTTTGGTGTTGACTTCCACTTCAACATTCTGTTGACCAGTACAGATATTTCAACATTTAAATGTTATTCACAATCGAAGTTAATTTGTAGATAAGGAGGCCCGATACAAAAATGTACTTTGACTCTTAATCAACCCTTGAATCTTACCTCTGGGGCGCCCTGGGCCACTCTGGCTCTGTTTGTTCCCAGCAGAGTCCGACTGGAGCTGGTGGGACGAAGAATATCCAGCCTCCATGCTGGCTTGTCCCACCCAGAGGACAAAAGGGCCTGGAACGTCATAGTCTCGGTTAGAATGGGAGCTTTGTGCCGGTTAGTGTATTTATGGTATTTGATTCGATTTGGGTCTACCTGTCGTGCATAGAGTAACAGGAAGAAGAGCAGGAGCAGCAGCATTGTGCACATAACATCTCCTTTTACGTAGCACCGCCTTCTCCTCAGCATCACCATTTTCTGGCTTCAATACCACATTCAACAGCGGGTGATGTAGTTAGAGATCTTTTACGCATCTCTGCTTTTAGGACGTCATCATTTGTCCTAGAAAATGTATGATCTCTGTAGTATGTGAGAGTCTGGGCAACCATTTATGTCCATTGCCCTCTTCTCCAGAGCCAGCACAGGCATCCTGACATAAATAAAACAAAGGCACAACAGATGGATCACGGCAATGCTCTATTTTGATTGGCACTGTTGCAGAGGTATTAATTAATATGAACTCCAAGATAGTGTCACATCTCGTCCCCGGTTGTTTGGTTATGTGCATATTGTCATAGTTTCTGTCCGTGTGCCTATGTGCTCGCCCCTCCCCTCCTGTGTGCTCGCCCTTCCCCTCCTGTGTGCCCATGATCATGTGATCGTGCTCACCTGCCTCTTGTTACCTGTCGTGTATTTAAGTCCTGTCTGACCCTCACTTCCAGTCGGGTCGTTGTCTTCACGTTTGTTGTCGTACTGTCTTGCCGTCGTCATGTCCTAATGTCTTCACGTCCTTTGTTTCACGTCCCTGTCGGTTAGTTCTCTTGTTGTTTTGTTATGTTATGTCAGTTTGCCGGGTCTGTTAGTTTGTTTTGCTGAATATCGCCCTGCTCCATTTCGATCTGTGACAGTCAAATACTGACAGTAATTTTTAAAATTTGTATGTTAGACACATCTATGCCTGCCGCTCACCCAAAAAATATACACTACAGTCTTTCCTTAAACTGTATTTGTTTAGAACAGTGATTCTCAACCAGTGTGCAGTGGCACATTAGTGTGCCCTGCCTGGGAGGCAATCAGCTAGGTGTGCCGCGGAAAATTTTCTATTTTGACCAGAAATGTATTATTTTCTAATATATGCGTCGTTTCTTAATTTATTTATGCCAACCACGTATAGTAGCAGGCAAAAAAAAAAATGTTCTTCCACTAGATGGCTGAAGGTATAATTAACCTGTACATATCTTTGTGTGAGCCGTTTTACTCAGTGGTGTGACGTCCAGTGAAATACTTTCTGATACAAATGAAATGTGTGCCTTGGCTCAATATATATTGAGAAACACTGAGAATTTTGGATCAAATGGACGTGTCATGATTTACTGGGAGAAAAGAAACGTTTTTTTTTTTTTACCTTTATTTCTTTCTCTGAAGTAACATTTATCACATTGTTTCTCTATTAATCGTGAATGAACGTTCCCGCAGTATTCACAGCGTTAATCGATATTATTGATAACGTACAAACTGTACAACATGTGTACAAATGAAGGGGGCGTGTCTGCTGTTATATAAGTGAATACTGCATTTGTATTCGCATGCTGAATAATTAGTCAACTTTTCAACATAATGATTGTTAGAGGACCACTTCTAAATGTATATAAGTATATATAACATGTAATGCTTAATTGTCACGTACGTAGAATAGTTTAACGTAAAAGTCTGAAAACACGCACAATTAAATATTTGAGCTGTTTTACAACGTCAATAACCATTTTTTATAATAAAGGTGATTTTAAATAGCATGTAAGTATAACATAAAAAACAAATTCATTCAAACTTACCCGAGAAAGGAGGAGGTAGGACAAACTGGAAACATCTGTACGAACTGCGTCTCACTGGTACTTTTGTTGCCTTTAAGTGCTATGGGAAATATGCGTTTGATTATTTTTCTGATGCAACCTGCATTGCAGCTCCCTCGCTAACATGTCGTTTCGAATTGTGAAATACAATGTTTAAAGTGTAGTCATGAAACTGGAGAGTGAATTTGTTTAGTACCACTGGCAAACATTTAAACTTGCTAAAAATGTAGTGATGGGATTTGGTTGTCGGAAATTAAGGGGAGGACATGAAGGCAGCATTTTCTGAACCCTAACCACGTGGCTAAAATTTGGAGGAACAGCCAAGACTCAGGCAGACACAGCAGAATGGGGGTTGGTGTGGTCCATGTGGGGAAAAAGTATTGTGGGGAAAAAGCAATGTGGACTTTCCTGCAAAAGGGCACATTGATCCCAACAATTTGTTTGTAGTAAAGGATAGAACTCATAGTATTGGGCAAAGTGACGATGAGGAGCTTCTCACAATGAGCAACAGTGATGATAATTTATGACTGCATTCTTTAGTCTAGTAGTCTGTTGAGGGCTTTGGGTCCATTAAAGAGTTCTGCTTTTGTGGCAAAACCATATGTGGTACACAGAATATATAGCTTTGTGTTCACAAAAGTTCTAAATGTGAGAAAAAGGAGAATATTCATCCATGTATTTGATTCTGTACTTCAGCGTTCCGGAGTACCTCAAAATGCACATCACAAAGAACACAGCTAATTGCCTGACCGACATCCTACAATATGCTTGAGAGGGTCGATGGGTGGGTCAGATCTGAACCACCTCGAGGTACCTCAGTTTTTTGCAGTATAGCTTCTATTTTATGCGCCTTTTAATCCGGTGCGCCCTATATATAAAATAATTTCTAAAATAATAAATTCAATGAGGGTGCGCCTTATAATCCAGTGCGCCTTATAGTGCGAAAAATACGGTAAATAACCTGGACAGAATTCAAATACCATTTGATAGCTGACCACTAATGTATGGACTTTCCAGCTCTCTGAATTTACGTATTTTCCCTGTGATTCCACCTTTGTAGTTTGTGGAAAAACGTTTTGAAAATGGTTATCCTTTTTCCTTTTTTGTTTAACATGGTAAAAAAAAACTGGCATTTGAACAGGGATACGTTTTATATGCTGTTCGCTCTGTGTGAATATAACATGAACAGTGTAATTGCCCTCAACTGCACTATTAATGCACCATTAATGGTTGTTTACCTTCTTTGTTCATGATGCATAGTCTGCTGGTGGACACCAGAAAGTCTGGGCTGGTCCAGTGCAGCTGTGCCATGTCACATGTGATTCGCAGATGTTGAGTAAACAAAAGAGGAAAGCCAGCGAAGGAGGAGAAGGCTAATGAGTTTGCTGTCTTTTTAGGAGGACACATTGGTTTGGTTATGCACACTAACCCCTATGTCCAAATCCATCCAGCAGTTGGAGAGAACTGCTGAGTGAGCCAGATCATCGGAAAGACACATATTTCCTTCGTAATGCCCCGTCAAAGTCATGGAACAGTTACACAAAACTTAAAACAATGGTTAATTTAATCTTCACAAAAGGACATCGACAAATATAATTGAGAAAAAGTAAACACATCATCATTTGTGACACTGAATGTTTTCTTTGGCTACAAACACGGAGCTAAAATGCAACAATGTTCCCAATGGGTTTCCCCTTCATCTTAAAACATTACTGAGTCAGTAAAACAGTCATAGCTGGCGTTTGCTGGGTTTTTTTTTTGTGGTAACACAAACATGACAATTTGAGTCATTACTAGGCATTTTTTACCAATGTGCAACAGATTCTGGAACCTGGCACACTAATAACTTTTAAACCTCCTTTCAATTGCTCATTCCAACTCAAAAGTCCCTCATATGACAACAGACATGTTTTTAACATAGCTGGAATAAGAAAAAAAAAAGTTCAGAATTGAAGGTGATAATGCTAGTTAATGCTATAGGCTGGGGGATACATTCACAGTGTAACAGTCTGGCCGGATGTTTTAAAAATTCACTTTTTGGGTTATTTTCTGTATTGTCACATTTGAATACAATATTTTGAATGCTTGGGATGACTAATGAATAGATCTCCCCACAAACATTTTGTTCTTTAATTGTGTTTGAATTCTATGGCATTGGTAATACTATAAACTGCGTCTTTAAAATATTTAGTACTTCCCACTCAGAAAAATAAATAATGTGATTTGATAGTCATCATTACCTTGCCAGTTAAATGCCATTCCTGTAAAACTGCGATTTGGCTCCTACACTGAACCGTTTACAGTTTTCTATTCTAGCTGCTGTGTCATACACGCCATACTGATGGACAAGCTACACACAACACTTGACTGACATGGATGGCTCTCTGCAATCCAATCTTTAACTGCCAAATTATATTTGTCATTTAATTCGTTTGATTTATTCTTATTATTATTATCATTCTTATTATTATAGTACTGTCCCAGGTGCAAATCACAATTAGTAAAAGAAACTGAACACAAAACTTGCATACAATAATAATAATAATAATAAATCAAACAAATTAAATGACAAATATAATTTGGCAGTTAAACAATCTAGCACATATTCAAGCCTTGCATCACTTTCAAGAGGCAGCCACGCCAGCTCTCATGACTCTCAAAAGCGCGTTGACGTTATTGCTCTTGATGGCATCCCGGCATGCTGAAATGACTTGGTTCTTTGGTTTACCCACTGAAAGACAAGCACAAATAGACAAAAAACAGAGGGAGAATATGTAAAATTACTTTTGAAGAGTAATAGTCTCTCATATTTATTTATTTTTTCCCTAGATTATGTATAAAAGCTTTAATAATTTCATATTTGATGGATCATTAATTGCATAGCACAATGATATACGGACTCGAGGCCAAAGCAGCCTACCTCGGAGTCGACCAGCTCGCTGGATGGCCTGGTTGACAGACTTGAGACAGGCCAGCAGAGCATTGTGATTATTAGAGCGAATTTTATACTCGCTGAGAAGATCTCGGTTTAGATCATATAGCTCTCTGTAACGCTTCTTCATGGAAGTCCTGCCAAAGACAAAGAGGCTCAAAGTCAGAGCACAGATATGGGCGAGGAATGACCAACAAATTGTACAATGGAAATATAAATGGCATATTGGAACTCACATGTCACCCATCAAGCGAGCATCCTCTGCTTGCACTAGCATGCTCTTGATGAAGTTGGAGTGGTCAGCCATTTCCATAGTTAACTTCTGATGGACTGCATGGAACTCATCCACCTAGTGGATACATTTAAGGATCTCTAATTACAAGACAGCAACTAGACAGCGCTTTAGGAATAGAATTGATTAATAGACACCCATGACCTTTGGGAGTTAGTGAAAAGAAATAAACTGGATTTGTATTTTTTTTCTTAAAGCCAAACCTCAGTGAGTGTGGTTTGAAGATCCTCAAAATAAGTTGGGAAGTCTGCCTCTGCTGACAATTCCTCGATAGCCAGGAAAGAGGCCAGTGATTGGACCAGATCGCCCGCCAGGTCGATATCGTCTGTTTGCAGAGTGATCTGATACCCACAATTCAGAAGTATTACTAAACATATTTGTATATTATTATTGAAACATAATGCACCACAAAAAAGGGACAGAGTCAGAATCAGTGTAAAATATTACCCTAGAAAAGTTTACTTGTATCTCTGACTAAAAAAATCCTAAAAATATGTGTAATCAGAGAACTGCTGTGGTTTATTTAACAGGGAACATCACATAGTTCTAAGAGGTGGATCATTGTTTTGCTTGACTAAATGCCCAACATAAATTTGCCATCTCCAAAAAAATACATCATCAAGTGTTTGGGCTTACCTGTCCATTAGAGGCCATACTGATGGACAGCAGTCCACCTCCCCGGAGTGAACTAAATGTAACGTCAGGACTATCGACTCCCACAGGCAGCAGGAAGTTTTGGTTCAACCACATTGCGACCTATACTCACATGCGCACAAGTTAGTTAAACCAACCCTGAGGTTTGGATTCTCTCAAGAAGAGTCTTGACATACCCGCTGTGGCCGGTCATTGATGGTGAAAGTGACTCTTCCGGTGGGAGCTGGAGCTGAGGGTTTGACTGCAATGTCATACATGGAGAAACGTGGCAGTTGTCGAGTGATTTCAAACACGTGAAACTGAGTGCTGTGGGGTGCAAATAAAAGCAAGTTGCGTGGTGAGAGACAGGAAAGAACTGTAATTTTACTTTCATTTTATTTCAGAAGAATGTAGTACAGTAATCCCTCGTTTATCGCGGATAATTGGTTCCAAAAACCACCCGCGATAAATGAAATCCACGAAGTACGGTCACCAACAAGAAGTTCTGGGCAGGCTAACGAGTCAGCGGAAAGATGCTAATTCGCGATCGTCCTAACACGCGAAAACGGACTTCTAAAGGAATGTAAACGAACATTTGGAGCAATACTAAATTGTCCTAAAGGTTATACACGTTTCCTCAATTTAGAAGTTTTATTTTGACTTTTAAATGTTTTTTTAATTTGGAAAAAAAACTGCGATGTAGTAAAGCCGCGATAAACGAAACGCGAAGTAGCGAGGGATCACTGTATATGTAAAAAGGAATATTTCAAGTTCATATATAGTATTCATTTTCTGTAACCCTTTTCTAATTCTTTAATCCTACAACTTTACTGCAGTGAAACCAAGATAATTCAGAAAACCTATGCCAATGGCTCTGTTGTCACCTAAAAAAACTAAGATCGAGGACTAAGATCTCTCCCTCATTCAAAAACTGAGTATAAGAATGTGACACCAAAGCAAGCCCAGCCTACCTGGTTCTGCCACCGACAAATGCTTTGATGTGCAGATCTACCGGTATGTCTTTAGGAGGGACGATGGGGACTCGAACACAACCTGACAGGTTCTGGACACTGGGGTGAACAACATGACTCTCACCCTCAAAAATACCCTCTGCAAAGATGAGTACTGCACGGATTATGGTTTCTGGAGGAGGGAAATAAAGGATTCAAAGAAAGAATATTTATGCACAACATTCTTAGTTGTGTGCTACTGGATGATACCATTTGGCGTTGTGATGCTGAGCTCCACATGGGCTTTTTGGACCTCAGTTGCAGCTTGTACTGTGAGAGCTGTTTGGAGCTGAGTGTTGGCTGGAATCCCACCTGTGCTGTCCGACACACCCTGAAACAACAGGACAGCTGTTGGGAATCATAACATGGGAGAATTAAAAGTAATATGTTTGTCTTCAAGAATTCTAAACTGTGTTCCCAATTAGTATGGGTGTGAGTACTATGAAGTGAGGTTTTTGTATGAAACATAAATGCATTTGAACCAATGACTGGTAAAAAGATACAGCTGGATAGAAGAAAGATGTTTATAATTGCTGGACTCAGTAGAATACCACAAATCTCTCTCAAGCTGCACATAAAGTCTGCATTACATAAAACTGCATGGAGGCCACCCTGAACTGAAACCCACAACATATAAGATCTGCAGAGCAGACCCTATTTTTTGTGGGAAATGCGTATTGGAGGTTCATCAGCGTTTGTTTTTTTAAAATATTTTTTCAGGCTTGTCCCGCCAATGCATTTAAATGGGAGGATGTCGGAAGGAAAGATTTCGCAGGTCCTTCATTCCCACTGCTGTCAGACTCTACAACATGCGTGGCCTGATAAAATTGTGTTTCGTCTTTACCGCTACTAGTGGCACTTGTCTTTTTCCTTGTCTGTTATTTATCCTTTTTTAAATTTGGGCACTTGTATAATTAGATGTACCTTTGCATTCTCTTCATAATTGCGGAGCTCCAGCAATAGATTCTGTTTGCGATGACTGAGCTCTCTAATGAGGTCTTGTTCAGCACTGGAGTCCATGAGATTGCCTTTCAGCTCTTTTCCAGCAGGCAGGTAGCCACGGACTGCAACATACATGGCAAAAATAAATAAACATCACACTCCAAGCTTAAAGAGAGTGCTCACTGTGATTGTTTTCAAGTTTAAAGTCACTCAAAAAGTACACGCAGCAAACCTTCTCCCTCTACAGAGGCACAAATGAGTTGCTTCTGCCCATCCAATCTATAGTCTCCCTCAACTACTCCGGCAATAGAGGATGAGAAGTTGTCTCTGAAAATGACTTCGCCTGTGCGGTCACTTCGAGCGTCAATCTGGAACATCAAAGGAATGTGAGCAAAGAATGTGGTGATGAATACATGAATGTTTGCTGTAACATTGATTTATTAGTGCAAGGTCATCTAATGCTAAAATGCTGACCTTTCCATTGGACCAGCCAGTGATGAGCTCCACAACCCCATCAGCGTTCAGGTCAAAGGCGTGGATGCTCATTGCATGATTTTTTGACTACATTGAAGAAAAAAATAATGCAAGACAATGACTAAATAGAATTAAAGAAACATTTTGCTACATTAAAAATATTCAAGATCATAAAAGAGCCACTGATTCTGAACGGTAAAAAGGGACTCAGAATCCACGAAGCGGAATTAGTGGGGGTGACAAACGAAGAGTCTGAGCATATAAAATATTTAAGAATTTCAATGTTTACATGAGTGTTTGTAGTAATAAAGAAACAAGTAAGCATTATTAAAATGATTTTAGTCAATTACCTTGATCCTCCAGTACCGAGAGTTGCGATCATAGACTCCCACAGTGCCATTGGCCAGGGCGTAACCAAACCGGCTGCTGTGCATGTGACACAGTGCTGTTACTGTCTACACGCAAAGAAGAGAAATGTGAAATAATATACATATTAACACTTTTCTTATTGACACTTGTTTGGTCAGCAACATGTCAGATAAAAACACAAAAAAACCTCACAAAGACATGGATTTATTTTCTCCAAAAGTAAAAGCAAATGTTTTATGTTTTGATTCAACACAAAGATAATAAGTACATGAAGCACTACAAAAATCTGAAATTTAGATGCTTAAATTCTGATTTGTACAATTTTACAAAATCAAACTCGGTCACAAAAGAATTTTTGATGATCGGTTTGATCATCAAAATTACAAAAAAAACATTATCTTAATTATATTAAGTGAGTAGTGGTTGTGGACTATGTATTGGTGACAATTTACTTGCACTATTAACTTGACATTATCATTTTATCATATGTACGTGAATATCTCTAATCCTTTTAATGAATTGCCTTTGATTCATCCCATTTCAAAGGGAGCCAGTTACCTCATTTTCAGTTATCTCAGACACAAGCTCATCCTCTTTGAAAACCCTGATGTCAAAATCCTCAGATCCAACCAGGAGCTGCAACAGGTACCACATTAAACACAACTTTCCTCATAGAATTAATAATCCAACTATTGCGATGACATTAACTGTTTTTTTTTCCTTAATAGATTGCAATCCAAACACAAAAGCAATGGCGGTGTTTCGCCTTGGCTTACCTCATTTTTGCCATCCCCAGTGAAGTCACAGAGCACAAGCGATCTCACATTATCGCCTGTTACCTTGAAAAAACGTACACAGTAGCATACTGTAAATTCCAACAGAAACTAAATAATCACTCTCAAATCTAAAAGCGCATTATAAACAAAAAAGTGTATTGATTATTAATTTATTTTCTCACTACATTTATTGAATCAAACAGTATTGGAGATAGTGAGTAGATTATATCACAGTTCTTACGGTCCAGAAGAGGTCATTGCCCAGGCAATCAAAGCCTTGTATGGCACAGTTCCCTCCAATGATGGCAAGAGGACTCGGGATGTCCCCAAGATTTCCCAGGACAATTGCATTGGCCCCATCGGACACCTATACACACACACAGGGGTACAAAGAGAAAAGACAAAACAAACGTAGACCAGAGACAACATTAAATAACCTGACCTGTGTGCAGAGTCGCAGATTTAATCAATATATGAGCAACTCAGCAACAACAAGTTCAGGAGAAAGTATTCACTAATGGTAACAACAATTCAGTGGGAATGTAAACAATAGCCAAAAGGTACAATACATCAGGCAAATGTATGGACAACACACTATTTTTGTTTCTCATTAGACTGTCCCAAATGAAGCATTTGGTGAGTGCACAATTTATTTGGCCATGGCATTTGATCCAGCGCCTATGTCCTCAAAGTTTATTTTACTAACCTCTTTGTAGAAGATATCGGTATTGTCATGGACGTCATAAGCCAGCAGGTTGGTCTGAGATCCCACTAAGAGTGTGTCACCGGCAGTGTTTGTGCCAAGAGGACCTGCAGTCAGACAAGTGACTGCCTGGTTGATGTTAAGTAAAGAGACATCTGAATCTTCAGTGCTTTGGCTCAGTCGGTGAGATGCAGGTTTTGGAGCACGAGTGTGAGGGTTGTGTATAAAAACCTTGTAGAGAGAGCAAAAAAGTTACTGGCTGGAATGAAGACATTATTTACACTATAAAAATCTGAGTTTCAATCTGAAATAATGGACAATTTAGAGTCTTTGCTGACCCTTATCATAAATGTTTCAGAGGAGCAAAGCACAACTCCATTGTGGAGCCAAAAATCTTACAAATGGGGTTGAATTTTTACCTTTCCAGCTTGCGTGGCTGCAGTGAGGCACGGGTGGACGCCATCAAATTTTCCTAACGTCACCATGCGAGGGTTTATTTTATGGCTCAATTTGAGAGTGAATATGGGGACCAACATGATGCATATGCTCCCTCCTAAACAAAAGAAAACAACCACACGGACACGTTGAGGTTCATCAGTAAAAGCTGCGTAAGAATAAAATAAAATAAAAAAAAATTACTACATAAATGTAATAGAAGCGATTGGGAACATATGTTATCAAATGACAATGCGTGATTTTGCAACACTAATGTAATTACGAGCTTTGCCAGAGGCACCAGAGTTCTGTTGCCTAGCAACAAAAAGTGTCAAGCCAAAGCTCGTTCGACTGGCGATAATCTCCCGTCGTTTGGTCAACAAGAACTCTATTTATATATTTAACAAAACCCGTGCATTGCTCTTTGCTGTGTCCCAACAGGGTATCAATACCAAATGCAAAAATAGATATTTCAAGAAAGCAACGTTGCCGTTTACTTTAGCTGGTTAAAGGGGTTAGCATATGGAGCTAAAAGCTTAAGTGTACCTGGGAACCAACAAAAAGCACGACACAAATAAAAATAATACATACCTAAATAAAACCACAAGGTATACTTACCTGGCGCCCAGTTCGATCAAAAAATCAAACGGGATTCAGCAGAAAAAGTACGAGATTTGCTAGTCAGTATCCACAGCCACTTCCGATATAATGTTTTCAAAATAAAGGAGTTTGTATGACCACCCAGAAACAGCAAGTTGTGAAAATTATTGTCTAAAAGTGAATAAATATTGACAAATTATTGATAGTTTTCACCAAAAGTATATTTCAGATATCTTTTTATATTTCTTGTTCTTTACAAATTTATGAGACTCGAAAGAAACATCCCCAGGTATCAAACATACCTTAAAACATGGAGTAATTTTAAAAAAATGGCTTTGTGAATGTTGTTTCCCTATTAGAAGAGACCAACAATGTTGAAACAAAAAGTGTATAATTGTATATAGAAGTATTTTTTTTTTACCTTCAGTCTGTGAAGAGTAGTTGTGAAGAAGTGAGTTTATTTTGTGTTTATTTTTACTGTTATATATTTTGTTGTTTTTATTTCCATGTACTTCTTAAATTAAATTGTCAATTATATTTTTAGATTAGTTTTATTTTTGATTTTGGTAATTTTGGTCTTGCAAAGCAGAAGGAAATTTTATTCAAAAGAGGGAGCAGTCCTAAGTGTGTCTTGGGTTAAACTATTCGCCTATGTTCATGCAGCCATTATTATTTACTCTTCGCTTAATAGCAATGTTATACAAGCTGGTACAAAAACCTGGGTGGGTAGCATTTCAGTTCATTCAGTGTCTCGTTTCCTAAAATCGTAAATTTCATTTGAGAAGAGTATTTGTTCCATCAAGTAATAACAGTAGCCCCATATGCAACAGTATTAAAAAAATATTTATTCGCTGATGAGTGCAAGACAATATAGCAGACATGGCATCGTCATATACCTGAATTCAATGTCAAGATTCATACAAAAATATACTATTACTGACAAAAAAAAAAACATTTGTCCCAAAAATCATCATCCGATAGTTAAAGCAGAATAATGGGTGGCCCCTGCTTAAGAAAAATATGCCAAGTATCTCACATTTACAAAAATATGAAGCATACATCAGTGTTTTGGAAGGGGAAATGAGGGCGCTTTAAAAAGACATTTGAAGTTCTAATTGCATTAAAGGTGCAATGAAAAACACACCTAAGCCATAAACATAAAAGTATCAAAAGGAAAAAAGGTACGGCAGTGAATTGAGCGAGCACTATTGTGTTGCATAACGACACATTCGTATGCTGCTGTGCAAGTGAACTGCATGTCTTTCATAACGTCACAAGTTCATATGTTGGGACCAGAAACTAGGTACCCACTGTATAGTCATGAAACTCCATGTGCCGGGATATGCTGTAACACTCAGTGCATTCAGTTTTAAGCATCCAGAGGGAAGCGGAAGGTTTTGTTTCCTGTGCTGCAGCGCAACTCTGCACAGTCTAACCACAGATGATACGGTTCCTCTTCATGGTTATCGACCAAATTCTGGGGGGAAAAAAAAAAAGATACAATGTTCACATTGAAAAAAACACTTTGATGGTTAACATTCTGTCGCATTGTTTTCCAACCCACCTGAAGCTCATGAAGGCATTGTTTCAATTGCACAGTGACGTCACCAACACACCAGGCCAAGCTCACGTGGAAAGATGGATCCTACAGGATACAGGAAAAAATTGTGAATTCTGTAGTGGTTTAAGCGTGTACAAAAATGTACACATTAAACTGTGCTCCTCAGCAACCTGATAAAAAGTGTCCAGGTGAAAGTCTGTCAATGTTCTGTCCACCACTCGAACCACATTTAATAACTGAGCATGCCCGGTTATAACCTCCATCCCCAAGAAGGTCCTGCAAAGAGAAATGCTATCAAATAATCACAGAAGCAGGCAGCGCATGTGCATCTACTCAAACAAAAACGAAAATGCATTTCTTAGTAAGCAGGTAATACGACTAATATTACAGACAGATCATCAAGTATTAACATAAAAAACATAATGACAGTACCTTGTCTTCTCTGCATTGCAATAGACGTTCAGTCTGGATGCTGAGCACATAAACCTGCAAACAGAACATATTAGCATGTTTGTAATATTGTCAATTCTTGGTCACATTTTTGCGCGTCTACATGTACAGACGAAGCAAAGCAAACCTTTTGCAGGGGGCCAGGCCTGCCTTGAGGCCCTGTACAAAGGGCTGGATCCAGTGGTGTCTCAGGACCACTGTCTGAGACAGGCTGAGGTGAAATTCTTCCTGTGGGGTCAAAGCCACTCCAAAGGCAGCCGCAGCTGACATAAGGACCTCCATTAACTCCCCAAACTCCTCTTCAGGTTTGTCTAATGTGATAAGATGACAGACATTTAAAAAAAAAAAATGCAATTACCCTGACAATGGCAATTCATTTCTTTAGTATGCCTATGTGAAAAAGAAATTCCCCCATGAGACCATTAAAGGGGAACTCAACCCCCAATTTTTGTCTGCAATAATATGTTCTGTGCAGCCCAACAAGTCAAAACACAGTGTTCTGGTTGATGTTCATTTTTGGAATATGAATTAAGCAGGCAAAATCCATCCTGTTAACTTAGAACCTTAAATTAACCTAGTATGCTTTCAGAACGTAGCAGGAAGCCAAATAACTCCTATGCAAGTACAGCGCTGCACAATACTTACATGGAAAATAAACATAGGTTGCCCAATTTCCTCTCTCATGTTTGAATGAGCGGATACGACCATCATGCAAAGCGCTCTCCTCAGTCTGTGGCTCCTCATCATCTGGAAACATGTTTAGCAAACAACCCGGCAGTGGTAGTCTGCAGAGAATACACACCCTGGTTATTAAACAGGATCCGTCAGGTCCGCTGCTAAAACAGGCACAAGTACAGACCCGCCTGAGGCTAAACTAATCAAACGACTTAAAAAGGCTTTGTTCTGCTTAATTTCTTTCTGAACAAATGTGACAATCCAGTAGAGGGAAGTAAATTTTTTGCCGGTGTGTTGGCTATTTGTGTGATACTACCTTGCCGATGATTTCTCTATTTTGGGCTTCTTTTTCATCGGACAATCATCGCCATCGGCGTGATGATCTGGAGCGGCGACTGCCTCCACACCACCAGCATCACTTTCCTCATCCGAACTGCTGCTGTAGCCGACTAACATTCTACAGCTGCTCTAAAAGCCCGTGTTGGGAAATGAGGCAACGATGCAGTTTATCGGGAATGTGTCATCATATTCAACCAAAGACAACCGGCTGGGCCACATTTGCTTGCCAAAGCCAAAGGCTCAAGTTAAAGTGCACTTCCGGTGTCAACAAATTCTGAGTCTCAACATTTGCGTGCCCTTGAAACAACTCGATGGCAAACGTTCCCATGCTAATGTTGGCATAATGGCGTCACAGTCTGTTTTGATGTTTTCACTTTGTAGCAACTTAAAAGTCAAAGTCAAAGTCTGCTTTATTGTCAATTTCTTTACATACCAAGACACACAAAGAGATCGAAATTACATTCCCACTATCCCACGGTGACAAGATATAGTACACAATATACATACACGTAAACAACACATAAATAAAAGCAAAAAGGCACAAACAATGAATAAATAAGAGTAATGAATAAATAAACAAATAACATAGTACACAATATACATACACGTAAACAGCACAAAAATAAAAGCAAGAAGGCACAAACAATGAATAAATAAGAGTAATGAATAAATAAACAAATAACATAATAAATAAGAGGAGCAAAAATGGAGCAAGTGTGCATACAGCAGACGGTCAGAATATAGCGCAAAGCTTGTGTGCATACTGCGTTTACAAGTATGTTGACTGCTTGTTTGGACTTTTCTTGAAAATTTCTCCAAATGAATATAAATCTGACTGAACACCGAACATCACATTATAAATACAAAATGTGAGGTTTAATGAAGCGTAGAGAGTTGGGTATTGTATTGTATTGTATTGTATTGTATTGTATTGTATTGTATTGTATTGTATTGTATTGTATTGTATTGTATTGTATTGTATTGTATTGTATTGTATTGTATTGTATTGTATTGTATTACGTGCAATAGACAGTAATCTATATGAGGGACAATAATAATTTAGATTCACGAGTGCCGCACGTGCACGCGCGCACACACACTCAGGTCCGCTTTTATGTGCGCTCTCGTACTTGCTGTATTCATGTTCCCGTGAGCGGGGACGGACAGAAGGCAACCTAGCTAAAAACACGGGGGAGCTAAAAAAGAAGCTAACCAGCGACTGATAACGTAACGCACACGTTCTCCACTAGCGACTGAATCCCGTCTTAGCCAAATAAATGCACATGTGACACGGTAACGGTTTCGGAAAACGATACTGGATTTTCACAACCTGTTAGTGAGCCACAAAATCTCTTTATTCGACTGCGTCGGCCCCTGGAGCTTCAGTGTTTCGACAAGAGAGCATACGAGCGCCGTTTGCAGATGAGAAGATGGAGATGCTATTTTGAATAACTGATGCACGCCAAAGTAGCATTTTTAATGCGCCAGGTATGTAAACAGAAGTGTGTGACGGCTTTTAGTCTCACGACCAAACACCCCTGTCCGATGCGGGTCGGTTGCTTGAGCCTGTGTGTTGCCAAAGCTAATGTTGCTAACCTAATCGCGTTTACGCTGTCGTTTTGGGGTGACGTTCATAGATTTCCATATGCTGTCGTTTATTAATCACATTAGGCCAATTATTCGCGTTATTAACAATGAAAAGACCCTGGCACCACGACTGATCGATTCAATATACGGCACTTGCTCAGCTGTGCGCATTGTAGTTCGTCATTATACTCGCATCTCTTTGTGATGCTAACGTGCTTGGTACTACTGAGGTGAGGTTCCAATTGCTCAAAAGAAATCAAACTAACATCATGAGGAAGTTGAAAGGTTTGTTTACGAGCTTATTTTAAACAATTGAATAAATGTAATGAATGAAGTCAGCCTGTCGTATGCATATTTGAATTGCTACTGCCATCGTGTCCACACAGATGCCACACAAACGTGAACGTGCTGGATTTTCTTCCTGTTGTCCACAAACATCGCTGTTGCCACCTTTACAACATCAATCCTTCAGAAATCACCTTGAGGTAGTTCTTCAGTGTATTTGGCAGTCATGGAGTGAGTTTGTTTTTCTGTCATAACACATCAAAACATTTTCTCATTATTACTAGCTAACAGTTTCTTTTACTTGCTGTAGCTGGGCCACTCCTGCTGTCAAACTGAACCCGTACACTCGAGCCCGCATGAGTGAAGCTTGGCAGCAGCATGGTGTTTCTCAACCTCAGGTGGTTCACGCCATGCCTCCCGGAGCCGAAAGTTCTCTGGGCTGTGCTGTGTATGGAATTGTCCTGCAGCAAGAGTCAACATCTCTTCAACAGCAGCAGCAGCAGACCCAGCATGGACAGCACAATCAGCAGCACAGTGGGAATCAGCAGCACGGGAGTGGGCAGCATAGTCAGCAGCACTCTACTCCAACCCAGCAGACCACCTTGCAGGTAGGAACTGAGGGAGGACACAAGTGTGGGGCCTGTGGACATGACATCTCCCACCTAGCCAACCCCCACGAGCACCAATGCATAGTAAGTCAAGATAGGTCCTTCCAGTGCACCCAGTGCATGAAGATTTTTCACCAGGCCACTGACTTACTAGAGCATCAATGTGTTCAAGTAGAACAGAAGCCTTTTGTATGTGGCCTCTGCAAGATGGGCTTCTCCTTGCTAACATCTCTGGCTCACCACCACTCATCCCATAACAGCAACAATCCGATGAAGTGTTCAATATGTGAGAAGACATACCGGCCCGGTTCTTCCGGCAGCATGAGCTCCAACTCTTTGGCAAACAATGCCCAGCAAGCTAGCAGTCTTAGGGCATCGGCCACCAGTAGCTCATCCATTCTACCCTTCCCGTCAGCCCGCGACCGCCCATACAAATGTTCTGTTTGCCAGAAGGGTTTCAAACACTTGTCAGAACTTACCCGTCACGACAGAGTGCACACAGGGGAGAAGCCTTTTAAATGTGACACGTGTGACAAGGCTTTCAGCCAATCATCACACCTTCAGCACCACCAGCGGACACACAGCAACGAACGTCCTTTCAAGTGTGCCGTTTGTGAGAAAAGCTTCAAGCACCGTTCCCATCTGGTGCGCCATATGTACGTGCATTCTGGTGAGCACTTATTCAAATGCAACTTATGCGAGTTGCACTTCAAAGAGTCATCGGAGCTCCTTCACCATCCCTGCCACCCGCAAGGCTCTCGGCCCTTCCGCTGCGCAACCTGCGGAAAGGGTTTCAAACGCCCGTCCGATCTCCGCCAACACGAGCGAGCGCACTCAGAGGAGCGTCCGTTCCACTGTGATGAGTGTCAGATGAGCTTCAAACAGCAGTACGCCCTGGTGCGCCACCGCCGCACACACAAAGACCCAGCCGACCGGCCGTTCAAATGCAATCTGTGCGACATGGGCTTCATGCAGCCCTCGCACCTTCTCTACCACCAGCACGTGCACGGCATGGACAATCTGTTCAAGTGCGCCTCATGTCAGAAGGAGTTCAGCCAATCGGGAGAGCTACTTAGGCACAAGTGTGGCGAGTCGCCCAACACCGTGCCCGACAAGCCGTACAAGTGCGACGTGTGCGGCAAGGGCTACAAGAAGAGTTCCACGTTGCAGCGCCACCAAAACTCTCACTGCCAAGAAAAGCCCCTGAAGTGCTCCCTCTGCGACCGCCGCTTCCTCTCTTCTTCTGAATTTGTGCAGCATCGCTGCGACCCCTCCCGGGAAAAGCCGCTCAAGTGTCCCGATTGTGAGAAGCGCTTCAAATACTCCTCAGACCTCAACAGACATTTGCGTGTTCACACGGGGGAGAAGCCGTACAAGTGTGAGCATTGCAACAAGTTTTTCAAACAGCGCGAGCACATGACCAAACACCAGAACACGCACTCGAGAGAAGGACAGTTCAAGTGTGTTTGGTGTGGTGAGCGTTTCAGTGACTTGGGCTCTTTGCAGGATCACACAGTACAGCACACAGCTGATGGAGGGGACTACCCTGTGCCCCAGTGCATGTAACTGAATCCCTGAAAACTTTTTGTCCCCTGCAAGCATGTTTCTACCGAGTAGTATTGTTCCGGAAGTATTGGGAAAGTTAATTTTCTACACAAACTTTGTAGTACATAGATCAATTCACAAATTTTAAAACGAACTTGTTTAGTTCATTCTTCATAATTGAATTGTATTTTAAACTAAGTTCATTGTTTCAAAAATGAAAAGTTCATAGTTATTTTCTTACCCTAAAAAGAAAAGGTTGCTGCAAGATGTGACATATCGACATTTTCTAATTGTTTGCAACCATTCCATTTACACTAGTATCCAGGTGCTTGTCTCACCTTACAACCTCAAATATATGAGAAAATTGCTTGAATTGTCAATTGAAACAAAACCACGACTATGGTCCAGAATGTGCAAATGCAATCAATCAGCTATAGGTGCCAGACTGAGGTAGGAAACAAAGGATGTACAAATGACGTACTCAATGTAAAGTAACATTATATTTGCTTTAACTAACTTTAGTGAATGTTTTAATTCTTAACTTCTTTGCCCAAAGAACCAGGAAATATTTAGAATTTGAGACATAACAGTGCAAAGATGAAGGTGCGAAGCACAGATAAATTTCTAAAACAACAAACAATCTCATTAATACTAACGAGTGGGTCAGCGCCACTACGTGTCCTAAAATTCCTGAATGCTCTCACAGGATGATACCTTTTCGTTGCCGTTTGCCAATAAAGGGGTCAAGCACATGTCGCATTTTGATGGCATACGCAGCAGCGTGCGACTGGTCGGGGTTGACAAATCGTTTCCCCCTGCCTAAGCCTTGTTTACAGTGTGTTTAGTGGACTTTTATTTTGAAGTCTGACAAGAGAAAACCTGGCATTGTCGAAATGAAAATGAACTGCCCTTCAAAACCATTCATTGGCCCCAGAATGAGCGCGTTCACGAAGGAAAAATGCACTATATTCAGTTCAATCAAAATACGAACGAGTTCATGAACTTTTGTTCATTGAACGTGTTCAGGTACAACACTGTGTTCCGGTTTAGTAAAGTACACGGTTTTTTTTGTGTGTGTGTGTTTTACCAAAAATTGCACGGTAATCAATGATCTCTTTTTGGCACTCTTTGATGGGATACCAACTTCAGTGGCACAGTATGGTACCTAAAAAGTGGAGCGAGGGACACATGGGAAGGGATCACAAAACTCAGATTTTCCTAAGGTGTGTTGTGATCAGATAAGCCATGTTCATGTTGTTGATTTTACAGCAGGGTGATGGCTGTATCTGCTATGTAAATGTCGGAATATCATAGCGTACCTACCAGACACTTGGTGATGGCTAAATGAAGCTTGACATCTGCTTCACAAAACAGTTGTTACATTCATTGACTCCTCTAGAGGGCACTGTTGAAGGGGGTCTAAGAAATACACGTCAGTGTGCCCTTCAGCCCAATGTTGGTTCATGAAGCAAATTCGAAGCTTCATTTTTCCATCACTACCAGGCAGTGTAATTTGCCAATTAATTTATCAAGAAATACATCTAAATACATCTTTGAATCCTCATCTGGACTATTGAACTAAATTGAACTCTAGTGTTTTGCCACTTCAATTCATTACATTGTACGACAGAAGAATGCAGACAATTTGCTTTTTACCAGTCAACAGGAAGCAGTTTCTAGCACACCACTGCAAGCGTCACCACAAATATTTTTGTACGAAAATGGCCTAAATGTCAAATTATGGATGTGGAAGCTTGCATTCCATAATATCCGCCCACCTCAACATCCGCTTCAGACTTCTTGTCACAGGAGTGCAACAAAGAAACCACCATTCTTTTTAACTACCAGGATTTGTCACAAAAAATATGGCTTTTGCTCTTCAAGAATTATAGTTGTCATTTGCAGATTACCATACTTGCCAACTTTGGGTTGTAAAAACTAAGCTGTTTTTTTTTTCATTGGCATGTTGGCCTAAAGCTTTTTGCCTTATTTTCATCACATTAAGGACTATTATGCATACAGAGCTGTTTCTCTGATACTCAATAAATTACTCTAGTTACCTTTTGGGACACTGTATAAATAGGCAGTTGTATGTTATCAAATGAGGCTACACTTATGTAATTACAATAACTATGCTACAAACATACACGAGGAGCCATTTCCTTTTACACTTGATGACAGACATTTGCTTTTGCTTTCTTTGCCACCACAAAATGTTCAACCTGATAGTTCCACTTCCCAATTTGCATAATTCTGGTGTTCGTTTTTTGGCCCTCACAATTGAAAGACCCAGGACAGCTGCAATGCAAAGATAACTCAGTATTTTCTAATAGCTCATGTAAATTGACTAGTGTGAAGATTTTAGTGGTTGAGGATGTTCCACTTCTAGGGAAATAGTTCTGTATGTGTGGTTTCTTTCCTAAATACACGTGTAATGCCGATCCCACACATGGAAAATGATAATATTGACATTCAATAAGTACGAGTATTCAGTCTATTGAAGTTTCCTTCAGAGGTCAGTACTGTACATAGTGGATGTACTATGTGATGCGTGAACTGGTCAAAATGTCTTTCAAGAAAATGTATTTAAAGATGTTTTTTGTATTCTTGCTCACCATTTTAAATGACTTAACATATGTTTGTTTGTGGGTTGTTGTTTTTTTTTGCCCTGTGTTGTCCAGTTAGTTAGGGGTATCACCAGGGAACTGTTGCCCTATGTGGGGCAGCAAACTGAAAATACACTACTATTAACAAGGGCCTCTGTCAGTCATTGGCCGTGAGTCATCATCAGTTAAACACGTTCTCTTACAGCACCCCACCCGGCATGTAGTGATTGTATCAGTATGTTGAAGGTTACCTGATGACAACCATCTTGAGTGTGTGAATGTAGACTATTTGTTCAAAAAAGGAAATACATACGGACAGATTTGTCATTGACATTGAGCAATGTATCTATCAGCAGATCTGAAAGCGTAGTCTTGTAGAAAAAAAATGTTGTCTGTCATAGAGGGCTATATATTCGTGCCCAGCGCAGTTCTGGCACATAGAGCTCGGTCCTACTGTGCAAAAGGTGTGGGCTACACCAAGTTTCGGTATTTTTGCAGATGCACTCAGCTCGGCATGGTTAAAAACGGGTGGTTTGCGCTGTTGTGGGTGCGAACATAGCAGACTTACTTTTGCAGCCATTCAAAGCAGTTCCTCTTATTCCCTTTAAAATTCATGAGTGTGCAAAGTTTATAAGGAACTGCAAGCAGACCTCAACAGGTAAATCACGTAAAGTCGGTTAGGGAGTTAGTAGATCACCGCTATGAATTGGGCACTTTGAGCCTGCCTTCCACCCCGATAGTACGTTTTGTGTGTGAACCATAGCTGTGCCGCGGCCCGAGAGTTTTTTTGGAAAAATATAATAAAGATGATAAAAATAATGCATTCAATGAATTGATTTCTGCAGTGATTCAGAGGTTTCCATGCACACTATTGTCATATTTATAAATGAAATGCACTTCAATCGTGTTGACTAAAATTGCGTTCGACTCCCTACGCTTTGATCTAGTTCCACCAGGGGTGAAGTTTAGTCAACCTTTAGCCACCAGCGGTTTGCCAAATTCCCAACTCGCTAATCAAGGTTTGCAGCAGCGCAAAAATCTAGACGTGCCAGGTTTTACACTTGAGCGACACCTGCGTTGTCTACAAATTTAAAGCCCAGAGGGTGAACCTGCAACAAAAGACAGCCGCTGTCCTTAAGATTCCCAATCCTTTTTGTGTTGGAACAAAAAAAAAACCTCTTGCGCCTGGTGACATCTGTCAAGGTAGAGTAGTGTATAACATGCAGATTTGCTTAAGAGACCTAGCGATCTATTTCTGTTTCTACTAATCTGGCAAATTTTCTTTGTTCTTCCATGAATTTCCCCACATTTACAGTGAGTGCTGTATTAAAATATTGACAAATTCTCAGTTTAAACCTTGAAGTGGGTTCCTCTGCCTCTATGACCATGTATGTGACATCATACACTTATAACAATATTGAGTGACAGGTGCTGATTTTGGATGTTTATCTTAGGAAAGATGAACAAAAATGTTACAGACTATGTGGCTATTTTACTCAAATATCTCGCTTTGAGATTGTCATCCATCTCTGTTTTGTTCAAATGACCGAATTGAACGCAGGAGAGTAGTAATTTAGAAGGTGGAAATAACAATAAACATGGCAATGTATCAAAGATCAGTCAGTCTACATACTTATCATGCTCAAAATTATACTAAAGTTTACAGAAATTAGACGTGTTGAATTGTGTAGAATGTCCATAACATGTCATCATAAAACTACTTTTGTTAGACACAGCAACTTATGTAAGAATATTTCACAATAGTATAGTGTAATAGTACACTACTTAAAGTTGATGAAAATGATAAGTCTATTCACAATAGGATAATGATTAAGAAAGTTATGGAAGTTTAAAAGTGACTACAAAAAAGGTTATAATTAAAATTTCGACTCATATTAATATTTGGCCAGAAATTGGTGTATTTTGACTGCTTTTAAAGTTCTAACTTCATTCATGTTTGACACATGAAAATTATACTTATGTGACTGGAATCTTCTTCAAAGGGTCTGTCTAATAATGCTGAAATTATACTCAGATGCGTATTTTAATGTTTCATACAATAAACCACATTACCAAAAAATGTGTTTTTGGAGACTGGAACAGCTTGATGAGATTTCTGTTCATTTTAATAGGAAATTTAGCACTGGCTTTCGGTCCTGTTTGGGAAACTTACCTTCCTGGTCACAAGAGGTCGCTATGTCACAGCAGCTTAGCCGGTGATTGTGCGTCTCAAGCTCACCCGTCGTCATCGGCTTTCACTTCCGGGTGGCGCTAGCGTCTCTTCATTCTCCCTCCGCTCCCCTTTCCTGTGCTGTCGAACGGGGAGGACCGTGGCCACTGAAGACACCCAGAGTTCGTCGGCCGCCGTCTTGTCCTGGGGGGGTCTCTCGAAGCGCTCATTCCCCGCACAGCCGGTCGCTGATGACGCGGGATCCGCTGCAGGTGGTGCACGGCGGCGAGCGCTCCTCGTCTGTGCGACATCTCCGCGCTCAAGTAGCATCGCTCGCTAACGTTAGCTTACAACATCGATCTCCGATACTCCACCCCCTCTCTCCCTCCCGGAGCTCGACCCCACTACCGATCAACATCGCCAATCAACATTTGATTGATAGCTAAGAGTGGACCACCGAGGGGTTACTGCCCTCCATTTGGCACAGGAAACGTATCGCTTTACCCCCTAACGTTTTATATTCAGGGCCCGTGGCTCCAAAGTAGACCCTCACTTTTAACCAAGCGGTGTTGAAATTACTGACACCAATCCTCGGTCGCCACTTTTGGAGCCGCTGTCTTTTCTACCTCATCACCCCGATGCCTCCTCGCTCCTCTCCGGAACCTCGACTTCCTCTCTTAGCCCCATCGGGAACGTTGTATCTGACAATTCGGTGAAGGAGAACTGCAGGGCGGGCATTTGAGCTCCTCTCCGCCCGCTCCCCTTTTATCGTCACTTGCTGCAGACGGAAGCTAGCTGGCCCGTTCGTCCACCTATCACCCACCTACGAGCTTCGATCCTGATCTTGGTCTACAACCGGAACCCACACAACATTGTCCGTGATCAATCTCCCGTCCCGTGACCGCCCCGCTTCCGAGCCACGGGTCTCGCCATGCCGGGTCCGGTGGCCGGTAGCAAGTCCCGTGTGTACGTCGATGTCAACACACTGAAGAGCCGGGATTACTGGGACTACGAGGCCCACGTACCCAACTGGAAGTGAGGACATTTCTTATTCTGGTTGTCTTTAATAGCATGCATGTGATGCCTGAACACTGCACATAATGGCTGCTTGTTAGGGAAAGTGTGGATGGTTGTCTATTTTTACACTTCTTGCTGCGAGGGTGTGATGACACCACATTGCAGTCTCTCACCATCCTCCTTGCTACTTTGCCAGATTTATGCTTTGAAAGTGCTCAGCACATTTTTCAAAAGCATATTGTTTTCTTCTTCCTCATAGCTCTGGGTTCAAATTTGCTCTAGCCATAGGTTGAATGGTATAAATTATCCATCAATGTGAATGTGATCATAAATGGTTGGTTGTCTATATCTGGTGACCAGTCCGGGGTGTACCCCAGGGCTCCAGACTGCCCACTAATGGTGGCCTTTGCACCTGTGTGACCAGTCATATTATTGAGAAATATGTTTATTTTTTTTAATTAATTTACTTATTTTGCGCCACTGTGCTCCTAGTAAAAAAAAAAGTTTGAATATCACAGGTTCGAGTCTTGCTCTGGCCAATGATGAGAATATGGCAGCTAGTTGTTGGAGACAACCCTAACTCTTCCAGTTCTCGCCAAGCAGTTTGCGTGCCTCTTTAACTCAGAATCTGGCCTGGAATGTCTGCATGTGTGCAACACAAAGTATGTATGTACAATATTGCAGTGTGAGTTACGTTTCCCTCTGAAGAATTGTAATGACTAAACTGAGTTAAATATATTAGTTCGGTTTGGTCTAAAATATGAATAATAATTCAACATACTAAATATGTTATTATAAGTAAGCTTCAGCTCTTCTCTGAGCCAAATGACGACAAGCAGTGTAGGAAAAGGATGGTTGAATGGGCTTTCACTCCGGATCTAAAGATATTTTTTCCACTATTGCTTACATGCATACACTGCACAGATTCTCTGTCTGTCCCCATAGTAACCAAGAGGACTACCAGCTGGTACGTAAACTGGGCAGAGGGAAGTATAGTGAAGTGTTCGAGGCCATAAACATCACCAACAACGAGAAGGTGGTGGTCAAGATTCTGAAGGTGAGCACGTTTGATCTGAAAGAGAAAACTACAATGACCTCTCCTCTTTTTTAAAATAACGATGCACATGATAAAGGTGGGCGAAAAGTAGTCGGACAGTGCATGAAACGGTCAGTCTGCTACCCTCATGAAAGATGTCTATATTATTCTCTTCTTGTGTTAAACTGCTTTCTAAGGCTTGTCGTTTTGGAATATTAGTTTCAAGAAGCCAAAGAAAAAGCAAAAATAATCTTGGTAGTCACTGAACTGAGTTCTGGTAAGATTGCATGACGCGGTTTCAATTCTAAAGTTTTGCGTGACAACTACAATGTACAACCTTGAAAAAGGCAATATGGCCTTAGAATCTGTATTTTTCTCACATAGGAAACAGATTACTCAAATCTTTCATTTTTACATAAAGGAAAAGCAATTGACTTAAAGAACAACTTTTCCTTTAATATTTTCCTCTTTGAGTATTTCTCCTGAAAATGGGCTTTGAAACCCAGATCCAATTACAATACAATTAATAACATTAATTACCACAGAAATAATGAAAAGGAAATGTTTTTTGAAATCAAGTTTTTCCTCTTGGAAGTATCAGTCCCTACGAAATGAACATTTTGAATGTTCAGCAGTTTAACATGACAGGCACGCTCTGCAAAATATTTGCATCTCAGAAGCGCATACCTTTGGTTGTTATTGACTGCCTTTCACCAGGCTCTTTGGCATATGGAACACAATTTGACAATGATTCCACTCATGCTGTCCCATTTTTGAAGACACGTCGCTTGACCATTTGGAAAAGGAGTGGCGAATTAGGCAATTCTGAGGTTTTTTTCCCAATGTGCTCTGCTCAGCCATGTTTGGGGCAAGCAGTGCACATCCGTGGGGATGCACTTTGACATACAGATGACGGCAAAAATAATATCAGCTAGTAGGGCTGCTCGATTATGGGTAAAAATCATAATCGCGATTATTTTGTTCAATATAGTAATCACAATTATGTTTTGGAAATTGGAAAAGCATTTACTGAACATGACTGGAACTATTTATTGAACATATTAAAAAAAACACTCCTATTAACAGAGTTGGGAAAGTTCATTTTCTACACTAACTAGCTCAAAGTTCAGTTCACAAATTTTAAAATGAACTTGTTCAGTTCATAGTTCATCATTTTAATTTTATGAACTAAGTTTATGGTTCTAAAATTTAAAACATTATAATTCTTTTCTTCCCTCAATCAAAAAAAAAAGCTGCTTCGCGTTGTTATTGGCATTTTCTCATTGTTTTCACCCATTCCATTCACACTAATATCTCGGTGCTATCGCTGTACAATCTTAAATACAAGAGAAAATTGCTTGAATTGTCTTTTTCCGTATGTATTGAAACAAAAACATGACCGTGGTCTAGAATGCGCCAACACAAATTTATGTCTTGCTTGCCCAAAGAACCAGAAAACGTTTAGAATTTGAGAAATAAAAGTGCAAAGGTAAATCAATTACTAAAACAACAGAAACAATCTCATGAAGAGTAATTTGTGGTTCAACGCCAAATGCCTGAATGCTCTCACAGGATGATGATACCGTTTGACAAGAAAGGGCGAGTGGGGATGCTCGTCGCGCGACACGTGAGTTTTCATCGAATGGCGTGTCTGACATCGCGCTTTCGTCGCATTTTGATGAGATGCGCGCCGTGCCACTGTTGGTTTTATTTTGAAGTCTAAGAGAAACCCTGGCATCCTTGAACAAAAGTAAACTGCCGTTTTAAATCATTCATTGGCCCCAGAATAAGCGAGTTCACGGAGCAAAAATGCCTACGTTCGTCCAAAATATGAACGACTTCATGAACATTCGTTCATTGAACGCGTTAAGGTACAACACTGCCTGTTAAATATGGCCTGGATCTCTACTCTGCACACGCGTGGGCGTAGCGGTTGAGTTGCGTTTGCACATCTCCGAACGAAAACAGCAAATAATCGTTTGTCCTCGATTATATGACTTTTGAGATCGTCTGGAGCTAAAATCGTAAGCATGATTAAAATTCGATTCATTGAGCAGCCCTATGAACTGAGATCCGTCGCACCTAAACGGCATTTTTGCTGCGAGAGTTGTCTGAGTGACTTGACAGTATGATGCTGAAGCATGCAGGCCAGAGGCAGGCCAGCTGAATAAGCAGCTTCAGCATCAGGAGTCAAAAGTGACATGTGATGTGATTTCCCACTCCCCAACTCCCCATCCCATGTCACATCTCAGCCAGTTAAGAAAAAGAAGATCAAGCGTGAGATCAAGATCTTGGAGAACCTGAGAGGTGGGACCAACATCATCCGTCTGGTGGACACAGTCAAAGACCCCGTGGTGAGTTAACCAATTAAATTATATCCATAGTGTACATTTTGAGTGCAACCATGTGGATGGTGGACAAGCATCTGTTCATTTCTTCATCACTGTCTGAATAATAGTTTGCTGTTAAATGAGCAAGTTTTCTTCTCTGTCATATTATCACAGTCCAGAACTCCAGCACTTGTCTTTGAATGCATCAATAACACAGACTTCAAGGTAACAACGGTCACCTTTTTAAATATTGACCAATGTTGGGATGTTTTCAAATGACAAATTCATCTCTCACCCCTACAGGAGTTATACCAGAAGTTGACTGACTATGATATCCGTTTTTATATGTACGAACTACTGAAGGTGAGAATTATTATTATTTTTTTTTTAAAAGACATTTAGTAGATTTCATCAGTCATTTCATTATTAATGTTTGGTCTGTACTTGTCACTGGCCAGGCCCTGGACTACTGTCACAGCATGGGAATCATGCACCGAGATGTCAAACCCCACAATGTGATGATCGACCACCAGTTGAGAAAGGTAGGCGGTCTCCTATTAATTACACACAGTAACACACACACACACACACACACACTTACACTTAATGAAGCACCAATGAAAAATGGCCATGGTGTCTTATGAGTCCAGATGACGGACTGACTGTACATTTATCCATCCATCCATCCATCCATCCATCCATCCATCCATCCATCCATCCATCCATCCATCCATCCATCCATCCATCCATCCATCCATCCATCCATCCATCCATCCATCCATCCATCCATCCATCCATCCATCCATCCATCCATCCATCCATCCATCCATCCATCCATCCATCCATCCATCCATCCATCCATCCATCCATCCATCCATCCATCCATCCATCCATCCATCTTCAACACGGCTTATCCTGTTCAGGGTCGCAGGGGTGCTGACATTGAGCGAAAGGCACACTATACCCTGAACTGATCACCAGCCAGTCGCAGGGCACACATAGAGACAAACAATCGATTGCACTCACATGCACGCCATCACTGAGCGGGAATCAATCCCACGCTACCCGCATACAAGTCAGACGACGACTGTACATACAAAATACTAAACCTGAAAGTTAAGACGATATCTGGCAACGAAGTGGATTTATCACGCTTGCGCTGATTTGCAGCCAGATACCTTAAAGTCAGCCAATGACTATCATCCGGCGGAGATTGCACGGTGTGGTGATGTCACAAACTACAGGCAGTGAAAAGAGTGAGACATATCTGCTCGCCGTGCGTTGCCAAGCCATAGAAATAAAGTATATGGTTAATTATTTTACAACAATAATTAACCACATTTCCAACTTTATCAGTATCATAAATTTTGTCCATGTTGCCCATCACTACTGAAGATGTACTAGGTTCTTTCCATCAGTGGCACGGGCCTGTTGTATTCAAAGCCTTTTTTTTGCCCCCTCATTCTGTTGCCTTTTTGACTCATGTTAGAGAATATTCTCTCTCTTCTTGGTTATGTGAGTTCCCCTAACTGTGAATAGTGTGGGAGGACGAGCCTCAAAATAACAGCAGATGTAATTTTGGTCCGACCACTCTCATGGTGAATACTACTAGAATGCTGTTGTGGATGGTGGAATTTTTCACGATGAATAAGATCTGACAAAGTAGCTGGCAGAGATGGAAAAAAAAATCAAGTCCGATTTTAAGTAGTTTATGAGAAGAACTGAGTACATGTGTGGTCATTCTTAAAACGATATCCAAACGACCCTCGGTGTGTTTAAAGGGGCATTTATGTAACAAAATTGTAACTTGCTTGCTGTCAATACATTATCACTGTTTATTGCAATGCTATCAACACACCCAACATGATTATCAAACATTTTTAAAAACGAATTATTAAAAAGCATTTCAATGGTTTCAAAATCATTCATGCTCCCGCATGTAGGATGGAATCAATATTTTTTGCACTTCAAATTATACACTGCAACATGTCCAGCAGGGGGCAACAAATCGCCACCAAAGCGTCAGTTTAAGAGACATTTCAGGACTTCCCTCTCATGGGGTTTGGTTACATTCCTCTTAGTAGAGAAAATTGACCACTCGACATTACTTCCCATATTTTTCAGTTCTGTCTGAATGCTGGATTTTAATAAGTGTTATTTTCGCCCCAGCTACGCCTTATAGATTGGGGTTTGGCAGAGTTCTATCACCCTTCCCAGGAGTACAATGTCAGAGTGGCATCCCGATATTTTAAAGGCCCCGAGCTCCTGGTGGATTATCAGGTAAGGCGCGTAACGTGCTGGCTTAGAAAGAAATTTTAGTATTGATTCCCCCCACCCCCTTATTTTTACGTAAATTAGTGTTGTGCAGCATATAATAAATTCATGTACAATAGCAAAATGAATGTATGTGCATAATAGAGATTCAATGTTTATTGCTTGTAGTGTACTCAACAGCAAGATGCTTAATGTCAAGAGTCCATTTTTGATTTAGCAGTTATTGCACTTTTCCTTTACTATCGTTGATTTTGTGTTGTTCACATACATAGCTGATAGGAATTGCTTCCATCGCTATTGTTTGAACTCTGTCTTTCAGATGTATGATTACAGTCTAGACATGTGGAGCTTGGGCTGTATGCTTGCCAGCATGATCTTCCAGAAAGAGCCCTTCTTCCACGGGCAGGACAATTATGACCAGGTAACTCTCTCACCGAGGCATCTCAGACGTTGAGATTGATTGTTCGCCTAAGACGAGTCTGTTTTGCAGCTGGTGCGAATTGCCAAGGTTTTGGGGACAGATGAGCTGTTCGGCTACCTGCGTAAATACCACATCGAACTGGATCCACGCTTCAAAGATCTGCTTGGACAGTAAGTCAGCCAAAATTCTCACTTTAACTGGGTTGTAGTGAAATTTGTCATGGACAGGAACATTCTTTGTGCAAGCTGAAACAGTCCGATGCCCTTAAAACGGCTTTGTATTTTCTAGGCATCATTATGCAATTATGAAATCATAAAGCCCAACTGAGTAAACCCCAAAATGCTATCTACTTTTGTGTACCATTGTCATTTTATCGCATGAAGTGTATAGTTTTCTGTGAAGCTGGAAAAAAAAAAGATTATTTTACTGAGTCATGTCGATTTTCAATTAGAAAATAATAGCTAGATGTTTGTTTCCTTGTAAAAAAAAAAAAAACAGATAGATACTTTATTGATCCCAGGGGAAATTCAGTTGCCAGCAGTTAAATACATTAATTGATAGAAAATACTAACATCGGACACGACAAAATGATAACAAAAGAGAGGAAGAGAACAGATCTGATACACATTTTATTGTGAAGTTGGAGTCTCTGGGATTGTAGTGAAATTGACTAGCAGCTGGTAAACATCGACAGGCGTGAAAATCACTCGCCTATTGGCACAGCACATTTTCTCATTTTTTTGCTTGACAAAAACCTAGCATTTGAACTAGGGTGTGTCGACTTTTTAAAATTCGCCGTACTCTTCAAATGTAGAATTACATGAAAAAATAAGTAACGGGGGATCATCACATAAAATAGTTAGTCTTTATTTACGTTCCGAATCAGTGTTAAATGAACCTCATACAGCTCTGGGGACCATAACTGCTGCTTAAGTGCTTCAGAGTGTATACATAAATTGATATCAAATCAGATAAGTTTATTTTGTGAATGTTGTGGCACTCGTGCAATAATGACAACCCTCTGCCAATTCTTTTACTTACTTGCTGCGCATGATCTCAGACAGAGCAGGAAGCGCTGGGAGCAGTTTGTGCAAACCGAAAACCAGCACCTAGTGAGTCCTGAGGCTTTGGACCTTCTGGACAAGCTGCTACGCTATGACCACCAACAGAGATTGACAGCCACAGAGGCCATGGAGCATCCCTACTTCTGTCAGTAACACACACAATCCATCCTTAGACCCCAGTGTGAATGTTGGAGCAGCATTGACACTGCGAAGTGTCCCTGAATGTTTTTCTTTAGCTTGTGCTCTATTGTTGGTATTCAATAATTTGTCAGTGTGGCGCTCCAGGATGCATTAACACTAACCGCTGTAACTTACAACAGACCCAGTTGTAAAGGAGCAGTCTCTGTCCAACTCTGACAACATGGTTTCCAGTGGCAACACCACGGCGCGATGAAACAAAGGTGTGTATTCTATACAATAGAACAAAATCTGGGAAGGCGACATTCGAAACGTCTTGGGAATGAATGGGCACTTAAACAAAATCATTTGGTGCCACAATTTTAGAATATTGGGATATCAGGTCAAAGGTTAGATCAAACAGCCAATCATGAAAAGCTTTCTGTGCACTCTTGTTTATTTTACATTTTGAAATGGGTTAATATGTTCCCTTGTGTCATTTCTCCTCTTTCTCTGCAGAAAGTCGAAAGAAGAAGGATGTTTGTTACCTCAACTTTGTCCGCGGTTGTGACAGTAACTTTGACAAGTGTACAGTGACAATGGATCAAAGTAACTGACCAGTTACACTCTCGCAGATATGTGCAAACAGACACGCACACATACACACATGCAAGCAGGTATACATACACCCTCCTCCTCTGTATCAGTCTGTGATTGGCCTGTTCTGGTGTCCTGTCCAGCAGTCTGACCAATGAGCTTGAAGCTGCTCACCACCTGACCCCCTCCCATGTCAGTCTCATGTACAAGGACAATACTTTTAAAGACTCCCTCTCCATGCCTCCATCCTTCCTTTATGTCGTCCCACCTCTTTGTTTGCATCAGCATGGAAGATGGACAGGAGTGTGACCCCCGTACAAGCCACCACCACTCCCTCTCCCCAAGACCCCATTCATCCATGCACCCATCTCTCTGTCCGCCCTCCTTGCCATCTTTTACCCTGACAGACAAATGTCTTAGCACTACTCCAGTTCTGAAGGTGGCATGGTGGACTCTCTCTAGCTAGAATGATAATAATATTAATGAAAAATAAATGATTTTTATTTAGATGAACTTTGCCTGTCAAGAGTTTTTTTTGTTTTGTATGTCTAAACGGAGTGAAATGTAAAAGGAATTGCATGCAATCCTGGAATGATGCAAACTACACCAAGTAGAAAGAGGTGACATGAATGCATCGAAGGCCTGCACCATCAGCTCTGTTCTCAGGGCTAAACTTAAAACCATAGTGGACACTCACAAGCTGGCTTACGATAGCAAAAAACACCCTATAAATTGTGACAATTTACATGCATTGGCAAATAAAAATTTACAAACAAATGCTGATAAACCTCCAAAATTCAATGTGAGTGTTGAGCCGTGCTTCGTCCATAAAATGAAAAGAAACGTACAATAGTCAAGGTGGTCTTTTTAAATGACTCTGACTACCCTTCTGCTGGTGTTTCCAAAAATTTAGCTTATGTTGCATACGTGTTCAAACAATTTCATTGTTACTCTGACAAAAAATACTGTATGGAAAGCATTTATCATAGTTTGACATTGTCAAAGTGTTTTTGGTGTGACGTACTTGCACGATGCACATGCCAAGGTTATCTGATGCGGAACAAGCTTGTTTGTACGGGTCATCAATCATTAGTTGTGGTTGCTGTCAGTGAGTGAGTCTGACACCAATGTATCAACTTCACTTAAGAAACTGGAGCTTTGGCTTACTTCTCGACAACGTGACTACTTGCTCACGTCTAGCAATGCTCAACCACACACGTCGTTGGGTGTCCAACCACACTGGTACTCTGAGCTTCGAGCCATAAAATAAAAAGCGTGACTGAATTACATTTCAACTTCCAGTGGCTGTGTGAAGGATGAAAAGTGATAGATCTGGCTAAACAATATAATATATTAATGTTCAAAATAAATATGAAATTTTGGTTTTATATTATGTTATATTTTGTAGCGTATTCTATTGATTAGCAATCAATTTTTTCAACTTTCTCACTTGCACTTGGAATCTGTTCAGATCATGGATGGACGGACGGGTGGATGGAGATTCAGTTACATGGAACACTTAAATTCTAATCGTATGTCAAGGTACCACTGAATGTGAAATCTACCGTATTTTCCAGACTATAAGTCACAGTTTTTGTCATAGTTTGGCCAGCGGTGCGACTTATACTCAGGAGTGACTTATGTGTTAAATTATTAACACATTATTGTATCATTTCTTATGTTATTTTCATCCTAAACCACATGAGAGCGCTTTAGGCCTGTGGAATAATTGGAACGGCAACTGACGATGAGTCTGACGAAAGCAATGTAGAAGAGGAAGCGCCGCATCTTCTACTTCCGGGGTTAGCGTAGTAGTTTATAAGTGACACAGAGGATGAAGATTTCATTGTATTTAGTGATTTGGAGTGACATGGATGGTTTGGTAAACTAGTTGCTATAGTTATTTGAATAACTCTTAATATGTTATGTTAACATACCAAGCACATTCTCAGTTTGTTGTTTATGTATCGTAACGTTAGTGTACCGTACAATTATTCAGCCTGTTGCCTCTATTCTATTTTGATTTTAAATTGCCTTTCAAGATGACATGTCTGTTCTTGGTGTTGGATTTTATGAAATGAATTTCCCCCAAAAGTGCGATTTATACTCCAGTGCGACTTATATATGTCTTTTTCTTCTTTATTATGTATGCATTTTATGACTGGTGTGACTTGTACTCCGGAGCGACTTATAGTCCAGAAAATACGGTAATTGAATAGGCAACAATTTGGTGTATTTATGTTTATATTTAAATAAGATAAAATGTGAGACTGACAATGCAGGAAGTTTGTCAACCTATTTTATTTATTTCACACACGTTTTAACACAACACTTCATGCGAAAAGAGTGGCAAATGATTTTCTCTTCATTAGCTTTCACCCAAAAACCAGCAGATCGATTGCTGTTTCGAACACAAGAGCATCTGATCGGATGATGGTTTGCGAACAAAGCAGAGCCATTACAAATGTGACCCGATCTCTGGCATACTTGAGGGAAGTTGATTTTAAATTGGCTCTACATGAACTGTTTCCCATGCTGTCGGGGCATGGTCATTTTAAAAAGTCTTTTCAGGGATAAGAGTAATAGGATTTCCCCCCCCCAAAAAAAAGGTTTCTCCTGAGAGTAAAGTTGGTCATTAAGGACTAGTGGATCAGCAAGCACGTTTTACATTGCGCTTGTGTCTGATACAGCTCGGGATACATTTCCTCTCCAACTTGGTGCCGGAGGAGACCGGTGTCGGGGCGGCACATGACTGTTTCCTGTAAAGAACAAGAAACCGGACACAGAGGTTGAGAAATTAGAGAAGCAAGTGTGATTGAATGTTTGTTGTGGTGACATGACACTATTTAATTATTTACTGTACACTCCCTTGGCCTCAACAACAACAAAACATGTATTACTCATAGATTTGAATGAGGCAAAATAACATGCTTTTTCTCTCGAATATATTGTTATAATCATTTGTTTCAGATGGACTGAAAAAAGTTCAAAAAGTCTTTTTTCAAACTTGAGTCTTGAAAAAGAGGGGGTCGTCTTATAATCAGGGTCGTCTTATATTCCGCCCAGTACGGTAAGTAGTAAATCGTCATTTGAATTGTCATTAGGGCGCCCTCCAGTGGGGAAGATTGCAAAAATGGTTACTTTTATTGAAAAAGACCTTCTTAATGGCTGGTTCTGGCCCGGGCCATATGTTTGATCCGTGACCACTCGGCACGTTTTAAAAGCGTGCATCAATACAGTGCGTGTTGTTATGTATAAAAAATCGGTTTTAAATATAGACCATAATTCACCATAATTCAAGATAGAATTCACCGACTTGTAGTGATCCTAACCTGGCTGCAGCAGCTTCTCTTTTCCTGACCTGTTTCATCAGCTTCAGCATGTGACAGATCTGCCGCAGCGTCATGTTTGGAGCGTGGCGAGGCAGGCGTGGTCGTGGGGCATAGCGAGGACCTCGGTAAGTAAACAGTGACATATAGTTGCCCCGATCTGGACCTTTGCCAAACAAGTGCAGGGGCTGAACGCTGCTGTGCGCATAACAAGATGCACACTGTCAACACAGAAAGAAGAAAGGGCAAAGTGTTAAGGGACACAAAATTGTCTTTTTTAACATGATCCAATACATTTTTGAGCCTAGATGCATGCATGCAAAAAAAAACCTGTGCCCTTGGTACATAATTACACATTACTTTAATGTGTTCAATAAAATAATGATAATAATTCTGTCATTTGTTAATAAAAAAAAAAAAAGGCCTTATTTTTTCCCCAAACCTCTTTCCTCTTCCTCTTGGCTGCACTGCCTTAATGCATGTAGACATTAGCTTTAACTTACCAGATTTCAGCCCTAATGTATTGTCATGTTAATGGAACCTGTCCAGGGCCTTCAGAACTAGTAGTTCTCGCCAAAGCAACTTAGTACTATATCAGTAATTATAAGCTGTTTCTTTGTCCAATCAAATTTTAAATTTGCAAGCTGGCCCATAAGGGCATTTTCCCATGATCTGATTGGTTTGTCAGAGCAAGTCTGAACTTGTAAAAATCTGCATGTGTTATGTATTTCTAAAAAATGTTTTATATTATGATTATCTTATAAGATAAATATGACTAAACTGCACAGGAAGTGGCACAGCTGCGGGCTGTTAGATTTTTTTTTGAATTTTTTCATTGCATTGTCAAGTTCTATAACTGTGACGTGATTGTGTAAGAAATGTTTTACACTAAGTCCCCCCGAAGGATCAGGTACAAAATGCACCGCCAGCCACTTATAATTGTAAATGTTTGTAAATTGCAACCACAATACGAAACATGATGTCACTCCATACTGAGGATTAATCTTTTTTTTAAATCACATTACCTCATTATGTGGAAACAAAGTTAAACCACCCTGAAAGCAAGTTATGCAAAATGTATATCAAACGCATGAATGGGCCTCCCTTTTGCATGGATAGTGTGAATGGCAGTAGATTTAATCACCTGCTCCAACAGAAACCTAAACCTCCACTCTTACAGCACTGACATTTGATCATGGTGCTCACGAACAATTGCCCAATTACATACACGGCATATGTGAAAAAACACATCACATGTACATTGGACTGCAAATGATGAAAATTACTTATTCGGGTATTAACTAGCACAAATTGGAAAAAGTATCAAGTCTAACTTCCTAATCATATAAAACGTTTTACATCAGCTCGTATATGTCCGCATACTTACATGGACAAAAGTGGCCATGATGATGATGATGATGAAGTTAAGGCCTGATTCAATAGAATACTGTCATCAGTTTGGGACGGCAGCCTTCTTATAGATACACACATGAACAGGAGAGAAGATCAGCCAATCACCCTTCGAAGCCAAAAGTCCACCTACTTCTGACATCACCACAGTGACATCGCACACGCGTGTGCACTTCAGGTAGCTTCATGTTACAAACACTGACACGAACTGATGGAGAGGTCTTTTTGTGGTGAGGTATTTTTAGAAGCAGTTGTAATTTAGGGAATGAGGCAAAAGAAGGAGAGGAGATGAAAGGGGAGCAAAGAAGGTAAAATGTTATGCATGGATGGGACATGACAGATGGGATGGGATGTCAAAATGGAGGGAAAAAGATCAGCTGAGATGGACAACACGGAGGAGGGCGCTGAGGGAAGCAAGCGTCACTCGGTGTCTGATGTCATTGCTGAACAAAGTGATGCATCAGGGCGTTACACATTGTCTACGTTACACACATCTATCAAACAATCATTGAGCAAGCACAGGGAGGTACTCCCTCAGCAATTTAAATGTGTTAACACAGAGAGATGATTATTCAACATCATTTTATTCTGATGAAAAAAAATGCTATAGCATCCACATTTTACAATGAATTCATGAGTTTGCGTGTTCTCCCCGTGCCTGTGTGGGTTGTCCCCAGGAACATCCCTAAAACATGCTTGGTAGGCCAATTGAGCACTCCAAATTGCTCATGGGTGTGAGTGCGAGTGTGAATGGTTGTTCATCACTGTGTGCCCTGTGATTGGCTGGCAACTGGTTCAGGGTGTCCCCCGCCTAATGCCCGATGACTGCTGGGATAGGCTCCAGCACGCCAGCGACTCCCGTGGGGACAAGCGGTAGAGAAAACGGATGGATGGATGGATGGATGGATGGATGGATGGATGGATGGATGGATGGATGGATGGATGGATGGATGGATGGATGGATGGATGGATGGATGGATGGATGGATGGATGGATGGATGGATGGATGGATGGATGGATGGATGGATGGATGGATGGATGGATGGATGGACGGAAAAACCTTTTGAGAGGTAAATTGTTTTACAATGAAATGTAACACCAGCCAAAATTTACATTTCAACAGATAAATTGATTAGTCAATATGGACATTGGAAATTCAGACATGATCATGAGGGATTAGTTAATTAATTTAGTTGAGCGTAATAAATAAAATGACCTTGACTGTGGTATGTTTATCCTAAAGGCTAGCAGGATGAAATCATTTTGAAATGAGACTAGAGTGTAATTTGTAAGGATATGGTATCGTCTATTTCCCTGTTAATCAACTAAGAAATATACTCGCTTGACTTTTCTGTTTGGATTAATGACACAAAAATTTGAAGCTGAGATGGAAAGCATGCTGTACTGTAGTCTACGAGCGTGCTCGCAAACACATCCACCTGAGAGAAAACGCCATCAACAAATCTGATGATGGAGACTTAATTCCCAGTCTGTAGGTCGCTCTAATTTGCCTCCAGGGCCTGGACACAAAGGAGCTTTTTAATTACCCCGGTGACCTCAACCCCAGAGATAGGAGAGATCAACTCAGTGTCCCCAGACCAGGTGTCACCACCGTGGACACCTACTAGCACCCAAGGGCCGCTTGACTAGCTCGCCTGCCACTTGTAAAAATAGCTCACTGTTTACACGCACGCACATGCACACACATGCATACACACAAATGCCAACTGGATCTCCAAATAAACTACGTGAGGATGCTATTCATCGACTAATAATATTCATCGGAATATTATTTTATTTTGCACCGAAGGAGGATAGCCCTATACAGGCTATTTACTTGCAACTGTATGTCTATATTGGGAATCTCAGCTACATTTGACATAATTTGGATGGGTAAATGGTTCACAAAATTAGCTGGAAAATAAATCAGGTCTAAATAATAAATCAATTTGATTTTTAAAAATGTTACAATTGTTTTCCATTTCCAATTTTGCCACCTGCAATAACGCCATGGACCACAAGAGGGCAGCAGACTACCGGTTGACAATCACTGTTCTACACTGTCCTCCTTATCTACACTGTCCTACCTATTCTCTATTCTATACTATCCCACCGTTTTACACATGCAGCAAGTTTTTCTTCAATGTACACGGAGGGGTACATATTCATATTAAAAATCGCTTTGAGCGTAATATTCACTTCTTCATCTTCTTTGTACCCCTTAACTGCGTTCGCCAAAATCCGCCGGGAGGTGCAGTTAGACCAATTACCGCACTCAAAACGCCCCAGCAATTGTGGCACGTAAGATGTGCGCTTAAGTAAAGAACCAAAAACAACACCATCCAGTATATTCATTCCTATACGCTTGCAGGAACCAACCATGTATTTCAATCTCGTTTCTTTTTCTATAGGTGACTCGTGGAAACAACTTTCTACACTTACATAATAAGTAATATAATAAAGGTGACAAATGCGTAAACAATAAAGTCTACAGAGCGACACAGCGAAAGAAGTTTTTTTTTTCTTCCCGTGACACCTTCAGGATTCCGATTCACGCGTTGTTTATTTTTCATTTTTTATTCGCATCTACGTAAGGCCTGGAGGGTGATATTGGGGGAAAGGTTAATTTTCAGGTCCGTTGGTCGTGTATGTTGAACATCTGAGCGCATTTTCCTTAAGTTTCGTCGTTCAATGGCTGATACCATAAAGGCTGAGTCGGAGCTTCCTGTCAAACCCGACGAGCTGCTGTGGAGTGTGTGAGTGAGGCTGGTTGCGTTCGCCTGTGCGACAGGTGTGGTTCGGTGTCACGGTGCATTCATGGACGGTTGGGAAAACTAGGATCACAAAAAGACGCATTTATTTTTCTTTGCTGCTAATATAACTTGTAATATGTTTGTTTTTTGCATTTAAAAACAATATATTTTTCAATAGAAGACATGCAATGATTATTTTAATCTTTAAGAGGATGTAAATAAACGAGTGGCGCATTTATCGGTGTACTGCGTACAGAATTTACGTTTTTCTGAGCCGGCGAACCTCTCCCTGACCCCGCCCCTCAACTTTGTCCTCCCTCCGTACGTTTGTCTTCCAGCGTCTGGGTGTCAACTGCCAAGTTGAACTCACTAAACAACAGGCCCTCGGAGTTATTTTTCCCTCTAAATACTCCCTGAAGTTTTACCCCCCCTCCCCCCCGGTACAGGTGGATTCTGCATCTGCACTGGAAGATGTCTCCTTCCACATCCCCCCGGTTCTATACGGAGAGGGAGGTGACCCGACACTGTACTAAGGACTCGTGTTGGGTGCTGCTCGGGTCCCGGGTGTACGACGTGACCGCCTTCTTGCGGATGCACCCAGGAGGGGAAGCGCTGATCCTTAGCAGGTCGGGAAAAGACGTGAGCCAGGAGTTGGAGGGACCCCCGCATCGACACTCGGAGAATGCCCGACGATGGATGGAGCAATACTACATCGGAGAGTTGGACCGACACAGCGGCAAAGACACAGACGAGCTTCAGGTAAGCAGCAGCTGTCTCAGAGCGAGTTTGGCTGACATCGGTGGCCTCAGGAAAAAAAAAAAATCGCAGTATAAGCCTGACAGGTGCATGGTACCTTTTCAGCCATGCTCCCCCGAGTAGCTCACAATTAAGCAAAGTAATTGGCCAACTTTTTCCCTGCGTCCTTAAAGCGCCATACGGACATACAGGTTTCGATGACTATCGAAACCAGTATTTCCCAACCCTTATTGACCCAGGGCGCATATTTTGCGTTCGTTGAAAGAACTCGCAATGAGACGTGAATATGCAATGCATTTTAATTGACCTCGAGGGAAAGAGCATTTTAATATTTTGCACACTACCAATATGTCGCAGCATGAGTAGTGGGTAAATTCACCAAGTCAATTTTCAGATCAAGTAAATGAAATTGAACAATTTACAGTGGCACACCTGATGATCTTCCATGTCATGTCATCACTGCCTTATACCAATTGGTCCAGCCATTTACAAGATGGACTGCATTCACCCAAACAGAAATACCGTATTGGCCCGAATATAAGACGACCCTGACTCCCTCTTTTTCAAGACTCAAGTTTGAAAAAAGACTTTTTGAACACCAAATCTAATTTTTATACAGAAAATAATTACAGTACATCTGAAACAGATGATTATAACAGTGTATTCGAGAGAGAAAGCATGTTATTTTGCTCATTCAAATCATGCAAAAACTGTCTATCACATCTTAATATCTGAACATCTAAATATGTAAACTAAAGTGCAATCACATTTGTAAATGAATGGCTTCTGTTTTTTTAATGTAAATAAACCAATCTACTGTGATAAAACAACACAATTAGAATAACTACATTAACCATCAAAGGGAAGTCTAACTAACTGTAGTCTTGAAACAAATCGGAATAAGGAAAAACATTGCAATAAAATAATGCAAACTGCTATTTTTATTTCTCTTCTTCGTGACAGGGGTTCACTTTGGCCTGGGGAGTTAAGTTCAGCAATCTGTGTCAAAAATGACCTTCAAGAACACATAAAGCTATATCTGAAAATGAGCTGTGTTATTAGTCTGTTGAAGCAGTTGAGGCAAAAAGGAGTGCATCACTTGGCTGGGACTGGCAGACGAACAGTTGAGTTTCAATGGATTTCTGCTTTGCAGTTTAAATGCCAATTCATCAACTCTTTATTTTTAAATATGGAATTTCAATCAAATACATATCACTTGCAAGTGACAAGGATTGATCGAGTAAAAGCGGTAATGTGCATTCATCCACTCTGAATATTAAGTTTCTGTGGGGAAAAAAACAAGTCGTATTCAAAATCATGGTCTTACATTCTAATTTAAATAGCTGCACAGTAGATTTAGTCACTAAATCTACAATAAGCTACATGCTAGTTAATACAAGTTCCTCAGGATTTTTTTTTCCACTCAGTTTTGAGCAATTTTGCTTTTTATGGGCAATAATCACAATTGGATTGCAGGAATATTCGTGGCCAACAAGCTAGTAAAAGTAAAAGTAAAAGTAAAATAGGGCAAGCAGGAAGACAGGATGCAATAAGACCCTAAAAGCTTGATAAAAGTTGTTACAGATTAGCCAAATGCCTCCTTAAACAACCCTGCCTTAAGATCCTTGTATGTTTTTTTTAAATGACATTGACTTTAGACAAATGACTTTAGCGCACGTTTCTGTGGGGCATCAGGCATTGTGTACCTACTCTCCTCCTTTTATTGATTGTAGGGGAGGGATGAGATGTTTGTTAATGGAGAAGCACAGGGAGGGATCTATATAAAACACGCGTAACGTCAATGAGCAGATGGGAGGAGTGCATAGGTGAGCGGGTAAACCTGTCGGGTGGGGGATGGTTGTGTGTGTGGGAAGGGGGGGGGTCAGCGGTGTAAATGATTCAGCGGTGGGTGTCAGTGGGAAAGAGATAAAGAGCAAAGTAGAGAAAAAAACTGGTTTGTCTTGTCCCAGTGAGAGGAGGACAAATAGAAACCCATAGTGTGCTGCTCAGTGTAGCCTTAATCGTATACTGATCGTTTCTTTGGTTGTGTTTTAGAAACAATACCAGGCACTTTGCATATAGAGGGTGGGTGCCGAGTGACTAGGAGATTGTTATCGTTGATGACAATTTTAAAAATGTTTTAAACATTAACAGGCGTTCCTTCTCATCACGTCATATTTCTTATTGTTTTATTTCTTATTTTATATATTCCCGATGACTTGACTAGAAGTGAGTATTTTCCCATTTAGTGACAAATTTAATGAAAAAGATTTGAAGTTTGTCTCGTCTAATGTTGCACTTGCATTTACATGCTGAGTTTTCTTTTTGTGGATTTCCCACCCGTTTCATATAATTGCAGCTGCAAGCTTTTAGCTTCTGCTTTTGTGTCCATGCAGCACACTGCCTCTGTCACTGCAAGTCATGTCATGTCATGTCAATAACGGTCGGACTTTTGAAGTAACAGTAGTCATTAGTCATTAAGTGTCATGTGTCACACATTTTAGCTGATGTGATTGTGAGATATTTGAGACATTGCTTCATTATTAAGTTTTAAACAAGTAACAATCAGTAGACACAGTCTACATGACTGTTCAAGGGCCAGGGATTTGTAACCATCCAACTATTTCCCTGACCTGTGACCTGTGCAACTCTATTGAAAAACAATAATACACGCTGTGGCAGAGAGGTCAAATGAAACTACTGAGATATGTGCACATTGTCTTATTTGGCTTTGTTCAGAATGAACCAATCACTTTCAAACTTGACTGTTTTATTACAGTATTACGGATAACAAGGATCATTTTTCATTCGGAAAGGGAGAAATTTGTGGAAGCGCCTCATCCACACAGTCACTCACAAATCAAAGAGCGTGGCCGGACACAGTAGTCGAATAAGTGGCTGTTTTATTCTCTTAAATCAAAGAGCGTGGCCAGACACAGTAGTTGAATAAGTAGCTGTTTTATTCTCTTTTAATCAAAGAGCGTGGCCAGACACAGTAATAGAATAAGTGGCTGCTTTATTCTCTCTTCCATCCAATTCACATAGCATCAAAATGACGTACTCAATCCGCCTCAATCATCTGCTTATTGCTTCTCTTTTTAAAAAATGTCAAGAGACTTCCAAACAGACCCCTTCAGCTGCCCAACAACACGCCTGACCTAAATTAACGTAACAAAGGACGCCTTCGGCTGCCTAAAAACATGCCTTTCTGAACAATCTATACAACGTGCTTTCAGGGTTAACACGATTCCCAAATTCTGGATCCCAAAGTCTGCGTAAAATCAAGATTTAGGTGTGTTCATTTATTCAGTGCTAATGTTATTTGTTAGATTTTCCCCATAGAGTCCAGAGTTTTGATTTTTAAAGTCTACACAATATATTGTCTCCATTCAAAATGACAGTTTTTGTGTTCATCACAGCAGCATTTCATGGTTGTGTCAGCTGTGGAATGAAGAATGTCTAGCCCAAGCAGTTCACCTTTTTTGCTGAGAACCCCATAATGTGGCTGAGGAAATAGATTGTTTCACAATTTTGTTTTAAGGATGACAAAGACACATTGAGAATGAGAACCTCCGCAGTGGAGCTGATGCATAGCTGATGGTACAATGTTGGTCATGACAGTGAGTCACTGAAACATTCAAATATTGGATAAACGTAATTGAGTTGCTCTACAATTGGCAAAGCACTTTATTATTCCACATTTCTTTGGCACACTTTATCTAACTGTTCGTGTGAATGTTTCTTTGTTTCTTATTCAAGAGTCAATTTATTTTAACAGATACTTTCATGAGTTAACTGTGACCAAATTGACATGTAAATTGAAACCATCAAATGTTCTGGAGGATGATGTCGACATTCGATGGAATATTACATGTGTATTTGAATATAGCCACATTTGACTTAAGTGTTGCAACATACACAAAAGAGGAAATCTTACAAATTCAGTATATCACATAACACAGTTTGCGTGCAACCATCATTGACTTTTTTTTGTTTTCCAAATTGTTTCCAATATGTTCAAAAAATACGGAAAAGGGGAAAACTAATGATTCAGAACATTGAGACATTCTGCCTTTCTGCAACAGAACCATCTCAAGGAGGATCATATGAAACAGGATAGACTGCCTTTATTGTCACTCAAAGAACACAATCACTGCATGTTATATTCAACAAAATGTGACAAAAGCTCACAGTATCAAATGAATGAAATAAACTGAATAGGTGCATAGAAAATAGTGGAGCATGAATACAACAATAAAGTGATTATATTCCACTCTCAGCATAGTTTTAGCAGCATTGTAGCATTAATGATAAATCTTTAGTCCAACAGAAATCTCATGGGAGAGTAGGGGATTGTAGTTTGTGGCTGTTCGAGGAGGGATTATTTGATGTATGGGTTCAACAGTTGTATGGCCAGGGGGGAGAAACTGACCCTGTACACCTTGCTGTGGATTCTGCAAAACCTCCTGACAGAAGTCAGTCAGGAAAATAGTCTGTGGTAAACCTGGGTGGAGTTTAAATTTAAAAAGAGGATGCACATGCAATTTGCACCACATATTTTTGAAGTGAAGGGTTTGACATTGGTCTCATGACGGTGATCATTATCTAAACAGGATCTCAACACACTCATTACATAGTTATTTCTGGAGAAATGGTTCAATATTGTTTGTTTCTCACACAGGGCCTCCCACAATGTGTTTTTGCATGCAAGTCCCCTAGGGCAGGTTTACAATGAAAAAGGGGGTGCTGTTTACACTGCCAACAACGTGACATTTATAATAAACAATGATTGTTTGCATTCAGAACCAGAAAGACTTAGTTTGTAATGAAAATAAAGCGAGGTTGGAAAACATTTGGTGTTCATCTTTTAAGGTAAATTCGTCTTTTGAATGGACGGAGTGATTTTTTTGTTGACAGAAGTCGCTACGGCTTTTTCTTGCTATTTTCGGTATATTTTATCAATCTGCGCCTGTCAGACCGATTTGTTCCGGCCAAAAGTGCGACGCATGAACACACAAGTCATAATCGAACCAATATTTTTAGTGCATCTGATCATAACTAATCCAAATGATCGTACTGAAGACATTTCAGTACATTTACAAAACACAGCCAATGTCAGTTCTGAATGTGACTGTTATATCCGTAGCTAAAGCGAAAAACTTTGAAATACCCCCCACCTATTCTGATCAAAGTCAACAGGCCCATTAATTCTTACTGATTATCCTGTGCGTGGAGTGTGCTAGGAGTGATTTTTGTTTTTTACACCCTCCCACCCCCTTTCTGAACTGCTCGGAAAACAGTTGGGGTTGGCAAATGTTAAACAGGTTCAATATTTACAATAAAAAATCCTGCGTGTGTGCACTCTACGCTGAGTTTAGGCGAGCCATGATTGTCACGCAAAAAAGGAACAATAGCCGATTAGGACGTTACCTGAAACTCACGCTCTTGTCAGACACAAATAAAGGAGCACCTGGTTGTGTTGAGGATCTGCATAGCGCGTCTTCCATGTTATTCACCACTGAAAAAAGGTCAAGGAGAAGGTTTTTGAATCATAATCTGTTTACCAGACAATTTAACAGCTAGTCTTAATACTCTTCTACTTTTTCCAGCACTTCCCATGATAGATGGATGGTCCTTATACCATCCATTTAAAATACTTCTTGAAAATGTACTTGAAAATGTTACAAATCACATATGACAAAGAAAATTGGGGTCCATGACCAAATTGCGTTAGACAGAAAGTCGCGTAGGATCGAAGCGAGTGAAATCGAGATTTAGGTGTATGATGATGATGATGATAGAACTTTATTTACTTGTCACAGCAGCGTACAAGAGTGCAAGAATACAAGAGACAAGTGCCAAATGTAACAATGGATAAATATGCTGCTTACACCGCCCGCCCAGGGAGGGGCCACTGCTGCTTGGGCTGTATCTATAATGGCCAAAATGATCATTTGTATTCATTTGATCAATATTGTAACCCTATTGTGACAAACCATCACCGCATCTTGCCGGCGGCTCTCCTACGATGCGTTTTGGCCATCATCTTAAGGGCAAAAAAAAAAAAAAAGTGCAACAAGTAGGACTGTCTCATTTGGCACGGCAGAGTTGGATTTTGAATAATTTGTTTTACTTGGACATACACCGGTTGTGAAGTGCTCATGTGCGGCACAAAGCGTTGCTAAGCAATGCTTAAACGACAACCCAAGCTCACTTGCTTTTCAACAATGGAACAGCTCCAAATATACATTCAGTCATGAGCACAGTCCACAGATTGAATTACTTTTATTATTTTTATTAAACGCAGAATGCAAATAGCCTACATTTGCTCCTTCAAAGTAGCCCATGAGATAGCTACGCGGGTCAAAAAGGATGATCAGTAACTTCTGGCTCCATACGCAAACCAATTTCACATTTAAAGTTTGACATGAATCACGTCTCAGGAGAACGCCACAATCCTAGACTTGCAGGCATCCTCAGATTTCAATGGGTCACACCTCTTTGGCGGTGGCATGGGTATTCACACGGTGACGCAGGTGGGTGTGTCAGAAGCAAAGACGGGAGACTTGGCATGCCTATAAAGTGCATAACATAGATGCCCAAGGAACTGGGTTAAGCGTGAATGAAAGAATTTACCCCTAAATAAGTGATAAGTGTGCAACACATGGTTTCTGGTTCAGACATCTGCCTCGCAGTTTTGAAGTCGTGTTCAAATCCCGGTTCCAGCCTATGTGGAGCTTGCATGACTGGTCCCATTCTTGAGCGTTCAGAAAACTGATGAGTGGATGATGGATAAGCGAAAGACCAAAATTTAATAAAAAAAAAAATGTTATTGTAAAACCTTCATTTGCTACAGAAAGCGGGAACTCTTAGTCTTTTGACATTTTCAGTTAACGTCCCTGCACTTTTAAAATTTGAAAACAAAGATCGATATTCTAAGATTGAAAAAAAACTTTCAACACATTGCGTGTCATACAAGTTGCAAACGCAGAGCACATGAGTGTACGTAAACCACTCACTGCAATTCTACCTGTAATTACGATTCACCCCTTGACATTCAGAACATTTCTGCAGTCACTGCAGTATGACAGTACAGACATTGTGAAGCAACCAGAATTACAAATGGGTGACTCTGTGGATGCCTGAACAAATGACATAGTATGGAAAAGCCCTGCAAGCATGCTATCAGACCAATTTCAGTAAATCACAAAAGAGATTTATTTTTGATACAAATATATTCATCACAAAAACGAGATCATCAACAGATGAAACAGTGCAATAAATTTGCGACGTAGGAGCACGGGGCCGAGCATTGAGGGGATCATGGTGGGTGTTAATATATTAAGTGTATGGAATGTTGGCAGGCGAGCAAGTCATTGAGTGGAATGCAGACTCCCATCTGCGTAGAATTCTTGTCAATGATGCAATTGTCCTCCGCCATAATACAATGACAAGAGAAACTGCCGGGTCTGGTGATATCTGAAAGAATTTAGTGATTTTCAACAATCAACAGCCAAACATTTATTGGTAACATTAGTTGCCACTGGAATTGTAGATTAGATTTTAGCATTTACCATAATCACTGCACACATAGCAGGAGGGCAAAATGGAAGAAGATGATTGGCTGTTACAACCCCTGTGAAGGGGAAGAAGCCTGCAGATTAGATCACGTCTTCAACATTCATATTATTCCCAACAGTATGAGTTGTCTCTTGCAATTTTGAAGAGCAGCTCTGAGTTTGCTCCATGGTGATACAACATTACCCAAGGTATTGTTTTCCTTTGCTACCATAGAGACTGCCGACATGACACTTAGCTCTCAGGTGAAGGCCTCAGATGGCTTTACTTCTCGCCACAGTTAACACCTGATCAAGCTCAAGAGAGAGACTAGGAGATTTAGGTTTCTGTATTTATTTGAAATGTGTAAATCCTGTGGGTATTGGCTTCACTATCCAATCCTTTTTCCGACATTGTACTGACTGCAGCTTGTATTGTATCGTGATCCATATTGTTGTATTTGTTGTCAAAGGCTGGGTAGTTGTCACAGGAAACTGCATGACATTACATTTGATACCATCCAAGGAATATTCTTATAATACAAATAAGCCGATTGTTTTACAATTCGAACCATTTTCTTTTCCTGTAACTCTTATAGTCCTGTTCAATTCTCTTTCTTAAATTCTGGAGATGAGCAACTTTATTTGATTTAATGGAATTGGTTGAAATGACGAATGAGACGCTTGATGGTAGCGGCTCTGGTAACTTGACACTGCTTGCTGAAATTGGCTAGCTACAGACAGCCTCTGATTCTTGTGTGTGTGTACACATGCAAACACGCGCAGCCAGGCTATGAATCTGGAAGACTGGTCATTCAGGTCAGATTGGTTCTTTCAGGTATGTGACATAAGCGCTTTTATTATCTTTCACTCACGTGCACACCAAATCACATGTTTTTTGACTGCCCACATTTGGGTAAATGTTACACAGGTCAGATGCCCAAAAGAACTTCAGTCAGATCATAAAAAATAACAATATAAAAAAAAAAAAAAAAAAAAAAGAAATGTCATGCTTTCATTGTTTACTGTCCCAACTGTATATGTTCAGTCAGAGGATTAAATAAAGCAAGCAAACGTGTGCGCTTGGTGTTGAAAGATAATCAGGGATGGCTGCTGATATTTGAAAATGACATTTAGTCTATGACAGCCTCTTTGATGTTTTATTCCATCGAAATATGCTTTAAATTTCATGTGTTCAGATTAATGTGAGAGATTCTTTCAGTCAGAAGATTAAATAAAGCAATAGGTAGGCAGGTAAGCGGACTCATTGATATAATTATTTTATATCTGTATACCATAAACAATGATGGCGTTATTCCTGTATACCTTGACGCAAAATCCTCTTGTAATTATTGAATGAGCAGTATTCAGACAAATCTGATGTTCTCTCAATCCCGTTTCATTCCTGTCTTAACTCTGAAAGCTGCGACGTTTCGAAAAACAAGGACGTGCAAGTGAGTCACATTCATTCATGAATGAGGGAACAGTCCTATGGTTGTGTGTATTAATCAGCAGAGAAGACACAATGCTCAAAACTACCATATATCACATTTAAAATACATCCTCGGAAAAGAGTGAGGATTAGCAGTTGTTGCATGAAGTACGGGCACGGTGTACAAAGGTGAATAAGGTGTTTATACAACTCAGTGTGAGGAAGGCATCATTTTAAGAGAATTGCTTGAAATGTGATCATTTCCAAACATTTCAAAATCTTACCAATGATATTTCCTCACCCATTTTCATGAGGTGTGGTAATGTGTATCAGCAACAAGCAAAATAATTATTCTGCATTATAAATTGAAATTTTATACTTTTTTTTAAAATGTCATTTAAATTGAATCCACTGTGACATGACCTTTTCCACTTTGCTGTTTACAAGAGTGAGGGTTAGCCACATGAATCAGAACAGCTGTTTTACAGCCGTGGGCTAGATCAATGTAAACAACATGACATGATTTATAAAGATGGCGTTCATGTTAATGCAATAGCAATGTTTGTTTTAACACGTATTAAAAACCACTTAATTAAAAAAAAACTAGTTACAAGTAGTTGAAAACGAGTTGGCCTGTGAAGAGGGAGCAACAGCAATGTCTAAATACTCGTATTACTATATACAAACATAGTTGCTCCATCCGAGCACAGACACGGCACGCACAGCTTGGTAACTTTTCCATTACACATAACGTCATTCACGTCATGACACATTGATACAAAACATTCAGTAGATAACAAGACATTCAGGTGATAACAGAACAAATGTCTGCCTTATGAGGATATGTTTTTCTCTCGCCCTTCCTTTTCTTCCCTTCCGTGTTCCTGCTTGCGGACAGTGTAAAACCTTCTGATCTGGAGTCTGACCTTGTTGTTTCATCTGCTGGAGTGCACTGCCGTTAAACAACCCAAGATCTTGCAAATAAAGAACTAAATATTACTCCACATCTTTGTTTTCCTAGCTCCACGACGGACATCTTGAACAAAACCTGTCATAGGCAAGCTCTGGGACGACGCTGCCTAGTTATTCGAAAATAAGGTTTTATATCAATACTAGTGTTTTGTTTTAACTTGCTACAGAATTTCAATTGGTCATGTTTTGATTTTAGAATAGTCCTGGATTTGCATGTTGTTAGGACTGACTACTACAGACATGTACAAATTAACAATTTCAGTTATGTATTTTTTCCATTGGGTATCTGGGTGGTATACTGATTAGCACATCCACCGCGCAGTTCAGAGGTGCAGCGTTCGATTCCTTCTCCGGCCCTTCTGTGTGGCGTTTGCAACTTCTCCCCGTGCCTGTTTGAGTTTCCGCTGGGTACTCCGGTTTCCATCCACATTTCAAAAACATGCATGGTAGGCTGATTGAGCACTATAAATTGCTCGTCGGTGGTATTGTGAGTGCGGCTGGTTGTTCGTCTATGTGTGCCCCGCAATTGGCTGGCAAACAGTTCAGGAATTCCCCCGATGACTGCCGGAAGTCAGCTGGGATAGCTCCAGCATGCCCGTGACCTTTGTGAGGATAAGGGTTCAGAAAATGGATGGATGGATGATTTTTTCCATTGCAGTCATAGCTGCTACACGAATAAGTAATTTATTAATGGGGCACCTTCAAGGTGTGCAACTGTGATGGCAATGTGGGGTAGAGGAAAAGGTAACGAATCCTGCTCAATTACTGACACATTTGTGGCAATGTTTTATTTTTTAAACGGCAGAACCTTTTGCTCCGTGCTTGCATACTGGATTCTTTCAGACAGCAAGCTAACCGTGCGCTATGGTGGCCGAGTAGTGGGCGTAAATATAAGCATTTTCGAATTGATTTTATGGAATTTCGATTAGGAATTGCGATTCTTTGTAGAATCAATTTTTGTCTGCACCCCTAATTGTCACAATGGTGTTGATGGCAAAACTCATGTCATTTGTGTTGACAATTGTATAGCTTAAAAGAAAATAAGAAGAGCCCCGATATAATGTTGTATTAAGCATAACAAGAACATAAAAAATATGGTATTGATGATAAAAGAAGTTGATAGTGTAAATTTATTGGTTGTGCAGATGTTCAGTTATGATTCGTACTTGATATGCTGTTTCCTTTTCCTTTTGATAAAATGGACTGCTCAGAATTCTCTGCTCCAATGCCCTCGGTGGCCCACTGCAGTGTCAGCATTGTGATGGTACGAGGCCTCATAATCACAACCCTCTTCTACAGTAACTAGCTCCTTTGTTTTCTTTTAGATTTCTACTTCTCAGACACAAAAAAGCCAGTGTTGTTCCTGCCTCCACCCCCTCCATAAGTCCTTCTCATTGACCTTCTTCTTGCCAGTAACATTATCATCCAATATTAGCCTTTGTGTTTTTTCCCCTCAACTTTGAAACATAAATCTACTGTACGATGTTGAGTGAACCGGTATGCGGTGTACTTTTCTTAGTTACTTATTAACCAAACATTAACCAAACACAAGCACACTCACATGCACATGCACACGCACACGCACACGGAGGAATGCAGTCAAGGTTAAAAAAGAATTAACAAAAAAAAAACTTTGATAGGTAAGGGCAGAGTAAGAAACATAATACAATGATTGCCGTCATTTCCAATGTGACAATGGCCCACTCGTTTGTGGGGTTTCACTTGTTGCCTCACAACTGCATCCACCTGTTTGTCCAACGACACACACTTGATACACTGTCTAGGACAGGGGTGGGCAAACCTTTTGACTTGCGGGCCGAGTTGGGGCCCAACCAGGAGCAGATGGATGTAGTGTTTGTGTGAAGTAATACAAACGACATGTAAAGGTCATTGCATAAAAGGTTTTGGCCTTTAGTAGGTAGTAAAGCATGAATATTCAAAAAAAGCTTTTTGAAAACAAATGCATTTATTAACAGCATTAAAAAAAATATCTCACCAAAAAACTACTATCACTAATTCTCATTCAATACAACACTGTTTTTATGTATAACAGTTTCCAGTTGCCTGCAGGTCAGATTTATGAAAGATGTTTGTCTTATGAGGCGAAATCACAATAAACGGCAAACATTCTGACCAAATACATCTTGAAGAATCAGTGAAAGAATACATCTAAATAAAGTAATAAAGAAACCAAAACGGCGATGGATATCTGAAAATCAGAGCGGATCTTTAACTCACAAACACATGATGACAGAGGTGAGGAAACGGGAAATACTTCCTTGCCATGGAAGTATATCACAAGTTTTCAGATCATAGCAACGCTAATAATTTTGTTATTTAGGGTATTGGGCAGTGTGAAATTATTGGCAAACATCGAAGGTGTGATGTTTAGTTTAGGTTAACTTTGTGTTTTATCTGGAAAACTAATCTGAGTGTACTTTTGCAGGAGGAATGTTGTTCGTAGATATATTCTACTGTTTTTGTAAAACCACAGAAAGCCATGCTTATCATGCCATATAAATGCATGAACGGTCTTATTAGGGTTTGTGCATACACTCCATAGTCAGATAAGTCAGTCAGTGGATAAGTCAGAATACCAAAAGTTTTAAACTCAGTCTGACCTTTAATTTTTCATCTGAATCTTTACCTCTCCACTAGTTTTGGCACAGTGACAATGGAAACTTAGGCGACACTACATTCTCCCTGCAGGGCATGATGCGCTGTTGGGTTTCAATGTGAGCAGAATTTTTTTCATTTTCTTTCTTTTCCTTTATTTTCTCCAGAATCTGCGTGAGAGAAGGAACTCCGGTAAACAGACAGAAGAAAAAAACGCTGTGGCAACAGAGAAAGATGACGGCCAGAATCATCCACACAACCTCTGCAGCTCTGTGGACTTCGAAAACGTATGAAAGCTGCTTTCTCTTTTTGATCCATCATTATGTCCCGTTAATGGATGACTCTTGACCTGATCAATAGCTCACATAAAAATGAACAAAAAAAGTACAATATTATACTGTCTCAAAGCTTCACCTTCCAACTGACGTCATTAAAATAATAACACCAGCCTGCATGAAGTTGTACAAAGTGGCCAGTGACAGGGTGCATTTAAGTGAACAAAGGGTAACTGCTCATCAGGTCATTCACCTTGCCTTTCTCCATAACGGTCCCTATTTGTTTTTTTGATAATCTCTGGAGTGTTTGGCACTCTCTCTCTGTCTCTCTCTCTCTCTCTTCAATCTGTTCTCTAGAATTACTTCCTCCAGTTAGGTTACTAATTTGCTGCCATATGATTTTCAATTTTTCTTTATTCATTATAATTTCATAGAAGTCTTTTACTTTATTTCTTAATGATGTAAATTTGTTATTGGACATAGAACCCAGCATAGTTATCATTGTTCTTATGCACCAATGCATAAGGCTGGCATTTCCGTCATTCAGCATAATTATTTACGAGTGGTTACTGAAATACTCAGGAGTACAATAACGTTAGTGCCGGAGGGGAGAGGGCAACGCTCCCTAGTTTTCTTTTTCCTGAAACAGTGACATTTTCTGCATCCAGTAAGAGTAGATCATTTCTTGCCTTTGATGACCAAATGTTCTTCCTTGTGGAATAAACAGGTACAACACATCAAATTCAGGCTCATTTGACAGTGAGCTAAATGAAGTCATGTAACAGCTTGGAAAGCCTAACCTTGTCAAATACAAATCAAACATTTGACCTTTCCTCTTACAAAAGAAGCTGTTTCACTTATGAAAACACTCACATATGCAGTGTGACATAAAGAAAACCGGTTTGTCAGGTCATTAGGGATGAATATTTGGCAAGAGCTTACATTACCCAAGTTTTTTTTTTCCATTCTTTGATTAGTTTTTTGAAATGTTGAACATGTTTAGAATTTCATTGCGACAAGAAAAAATGCTTGTGACCATTAAAACTGTTTCAAGTTGCCGAGCGAATGTCTGCGACAGTTTGTGATTTTGAACAAACCTTAACAAAAAAAGATAAACATTTGCTACTTCCCTTAAGACTTACAAATCTTTGCCACTCAGTGGGCTTAAACGTTATGAAAGCTTATCATCAACAAAGCCTTGATTTCAAATTGGTGCCGATTAACTTTGAATTGAGACTTGCTTTAGCTCATCCACTCTTTTTTTCAAATAAGCTGTGCTATCACAACAGAGGGGTCTAATATTTCTATATATTTCTTTTATTCAAACAAGATAATTGAATCAAGAAGCTATTGCCTAACGCCTCTCCTCTTATGGACATCATGTTTTCAATGACCTGTGTCATTTGAACTACAAATCATCATGGATGGATGGATGGATGGATGGATGGATGGATGGATGGATGGATGGATGGATGGATGGATGGATGGATGGATGGATGGATGGATGGATGGATGGATGGATGGATGGATGGATGGATGGATGGATGGATGGATGGATGGATGGATGGATGGACGGATGGACGGATGGACGGATGGACGGATGGATGGATGGATGGAGTTTGGACAACCCCACTTCTTATTCCACACACCAAGTCGCTGAGTTGGTCCTGAAACAATTCCTAATGTTTTGTTGCCACCTCTTGGCGATTCAGTGAAATCACTTCCTCTCTATTCTTCTGCTCTTGGCAGGATTTGGTGGACTGGAGGAAGCCCTTGGCGTGGCAGGTAGGCCACTTAGGAGAGAAATATGACGCCTGGGTACATCAGCCAGTTGACAGACCCATCAGACTCTTTGGAAACTCTTTCCTTGAGGCCAGCACCAAGACTTCCTGGTAAGACAGGCAGCTCCTACTTTCAAATAATTAAGGATATGTTAACAGATACGATTTCATTTTTCTTTCTTTTTTTTTAATTTTAGATGATAAATACTCAGATTCACACTTTCTCTGTCATAACAGGTACTGGGTGCCCGTGGTTTGGCTTCCTCTTGTATGTTATCTTAGTTGGTCCTGTTACACCAACCTGGCAAAGGGTACCACCAAAATACCTATCACCTCAGGTAACACAAGTTTATTCAAAATTCACAAATGCCACTCATTCTCTAACATTGACATGTGACCTTAGGTACATGTTCATCCTCCGTTTTAATATTGTGCGCCTGTGTCCACAGACTTCTCTGTCATGGTCCATAAGTACACTTTCCCACTGCTCTTCATGATGGGCTGGTTCTTGTGGTCATTCATCGAGTACTGTATTCATCGCTTTGTCTTTCACATGAAACCACCAGCTCATAACTACTACCTCATCACGCTACACTTTCTCCTCCATGGACAGCATCACAAGGTACAAACAAATTGCGGCATCAAAAGTTAAAATGGGATATTTCATTAGTATTAATCACATGTAGGTACCGTAAATACCCATGAATAACAAACACCTGTGTATCATGTCTCCAACACCCCGCCCTATAACTTACCGTATTTTCCGCACCATAAGGCGCACTTAAAAGCCTTTACTTTTTTCAAAAAACGAAGGAGCACCTTTTAATAAGGTGAGCCTTTTGTGTCGATAGAATCCCAGAATTTCTAAATGTTGTCACATGGCTGCCACCACAGGGGACGTAATATGTAGATGTTGGCAAAGCACATCCTCTAAATTTTATATTGACTTCCACAGTTGTCAATATGTTGACTTTTTGAATGTACATCCACATCTTTAATCTTTTATGACCCATCTCTTCAGTCTCCATTCGACGGCTCTCGGCTGGTCTTCCCACCCGGGTTGGCCTCCTTTGTGGTTGGAACTTTCTACACAATCCTCAATAACCTGCTGCCAGAAATTGTGGGCATGTCCATGTTTGTTGGGGGACTGTGTGGCTACGTCATCTACGATATGATCCACTACTACCTTCACTATGGGTCGCCCAAGAAAGGCTCGTACATGTACAGCTTGAAGGCCTACCACGTCAAACACCACTTTGAGCACCAGAGAGCTGGTAGGCACCACACAACCCGACTTCAGTGGACTTGCCTGCTTTCAGTTTGATTTGTTCCCTAAGTATGGTATGCGGGCTCCCTCTAGTGGTAACCAGTAGAATCACTGACCACTTACGGTTTAGCTTTTAAGTAACATTTTCATTGTTTTTTTATTTATGAAAATTTATTTAGGTAAATTTTTTAATGACCTGTTAATGCTAAACACATTTTAATGTATCATTAAGTAGATATTATGTATTTAGATGCAGTTTTAAGGTTCAAGAAGTAGATAATGTGACAGTGGCTTATTTACAATATTAAAAACACATCCTTAAAATTCTGCTGAATTTTTCATTTGTGGATGATGGTCTTTACGTGAAGAGCTAATTTAATTTTCAACTGATACTTGGTGTAAAGAGTTTTAGAACAACTGTTTTAATCCAAATGTTTATCTTTCTAGGTTTTGGAATCAGCACCGCATTCTGGGACCACCCCTTCAACACAGTCATCCCTGCTGAGAAATTCTAATCTCGAAGGTCTCCTCGAGAAGGCCAAAGTACTGATCAAGCACCCTCCTATTAGGTCTTAAACAAACCAGACACCCAGTTCAGCCAAAATGGAGGCTACGGCTTTGCTTCTGCAGCTAATCCATTCATCTTCTCAATATTTCATCTTGCCTTCACATCCTGTCAGCATCGCATTCCTATTTCATGTGTGTGTGAGTGTTGTGTGCTTTTCCTCACTGTCGCAAGGCATCACTGCCCAAACCAAGTCACATGCCATTGCTGCTCTTCTAACCACACTGACCTTCCCATGTCAGATCACTTGCGAGTTAGACCACCATGAGATGTATCTGGGAGCTGATTGAAACCCAATACAGATACAGCATTACTCTGACACGTCAAGTTTTGCGGACTTTGTTCAATCATAAATAACCACTCGGGACTACAATAAGAACAACAACAAAGAATCATAGGCTGTCATTTTCTTCTCATCCTCAATACACGCGGTTCCCTAAAATCATCCTTCAGAGTGAGCAAAGGGAGTAAGGAAGTGAAAGACAGTGCGTGAACGTGGAAGATGGAACGTGGTGGCGAAGGGCAGGAGGCAAACAAAGTATGTGTAACCTGGGATGTTCTCCCAATAGTAGAAGATTCGTCCATCAGTTTGGATTAAATGCAAGTAAAACGATTCTCTTGAGTAAAAATCTTATTGATGGTATGGCCTCAATGGATAGGCACTGTATTTTTGTAAGTCTTAACACCCCCCCATTTTCTTTCTTCTTTTGTTAATAATGAAGCTACTACAATGTCAAAAAAATATAAAAATATGTTTTGTAAGATGCTTTGTACAGCAGATTCTTAGATAGTTCCAGCTGCACATCATCCTGTAGAGAGCAGCGGTTTTTCCACAAATTTCGAAAACGATGGATGATGTCAATATACGTGCCCGAGCAAGAATGACGTGAGGGAATGAGGTCAGCTTGTCAGTCTTCCGGCTGTGTGGGACTTTGGGGTCAAAGCTGTCTGTTTGCATCTTTTTTTTTTTTTTTTTACATGTTGAATTTGGTCATTTGAGAACAAACTGTGCATTGAGCGAATGCTTGCAATGACTCCACAGTTCCCAGGAGGATGACGATGGACCGACCATCTGACTGGGCAGCAGGAAGTGTTGATAGCTGGCGGAGCCTCAAGCGTTCCCTCTGGGCACTGTTGATAACCAATGCAGAACAAACCATTGACGCGTAATATATTTTGAATTCAGAGAAAATACACTGGAAGGAAATCCACTAGTTTGCAGAATGACTCACATTTTACAGAATAGATGCATAACATGGAAAATCACATGCACATTATCTTCACGCTTTTTTCAATTTTGACTATTTTAAGGATGAAAAATGTAAATATTTGTGGAATAACAGCTTTTGCACTCTAAACCTATTCAGTGCAGCAATAACTCTCAAATCTGTGATAATGAGGTGGCTGAAACACAATTCATCCAACCTGTGTTCACAGAGTTGATTATATTATCTTCATTTGTATTGGTATTGTATTAGCAATTTTAAAATGTTCATTACAAAACCCTTTATGGATTTCAAACACAATGTCATGATGATGAGTGTACCAATGGAGGTTGTGCACATGTCTGTTGGAATAAAGTACACAATACACAAATCTTTACATTTATTTGATTAAGATGAAAAAAACAACTAGCCAGCTTGATTCAGGCACTGGATATTGTGCTAAATATTTGAAAAACCATGCATAGTATTTGTGAAAAGGAGAAGTCAACCCCCAATTTTTTTTTCTAATAATATGTTCTGTGCAGCCCAGTGTTCTGATTACTGTTTCGTTTGTGGAATATGAGTGAATCAGTCAAAATCCACTTGTTTTTATCCATCTCAGGGGGTGGCCATTATGCCACTTGTTGTCAACTGAACTGTCACCAGTTTTCTGAAGCTGAGCCATGGTTGGTTGTGACCTGAGACCTGGCAACTGTAATGTCATTTTTGGTCTACAGCAAATAGCAAATTGGCCGCCTCTGATAAAAATCAGGTGAATTTTCCTGAATAAGTCACACTCCACAAACACAATACTAATCAAAATGCCATTTTTAGACAAGTGGGGGCACAGACAACATATTGTAAAGAAAATGTTCTCCTGTATTTTATATTGCAATTTAAAATTTCTATGCAAATGTATTTGTAAATAAATGTCTACATTTTGGATGTTAGTATTTTTATTTTTTATAGTGTCTATACGTGGGCTGTTCAAGTTAGCATATCTGCCTTACAGATACAAAGTCGTGGGTTCATATCTGGACTCCAGGTTTCCTGTGTTCCAGTTTTCTCCCTTTTAGTTTTCTCCCCCTCGGCACATACTCAGTTTATGTTGTTATGTTCTGTTACGTTACGTTACGTTACGTTACGTTATGTTGCTGTTCGTGTTGGCTCGTGAGTGAACGATTCGTTCAAAACGATTTTGTTTTCAGTTCATATGACTTCAACCAGTAGGTGTCGGTATTGCTCATTGAAGCTGGTGCCACCTCGCCGGAAAACAAAACGAAGAAGAAAATGACGTAACTTCCTGTTCACCAACGAACGAATGTTTGAGTGAACAAGTCAGTGAGTGAGTGATTTGCATTTCCAGTTCATCGCAAGAACGGATCAATGAGGGAACGAATCCTGACTTTCCCGTTCGTGAACGAGTCAATGGGTCAACTGCCTTCCTTCCCGTGCATCAACAGATCAGTCAGTGATCGTGTTGCGTCTCCCTCCTGGCGTGGACTATGTAAACCAGAATGTAGATTTACGATTTGCCAAGGAAAGAAAGAAGCACTCACTGAAACACCACTTATTTTATGCACGTTTCCTCCAAACTAACGGCTAACTTTATTGCATGAAGGGATGCGCTGTTATGTAACAACGGGGAGATTATGCTTCTCTTTGGGTAATCTTGATTTTATAACACTTGTAGTAGTTTTTAAATAACGTGTATGCATATATACGCCTAAATATTGTTATCCAATATATCGACTGCAATTTCACATTGGATTGCTGGTTTGAAATGTACTTGTATCATTATTATTTTAATAAACATTTATGTTAAAACTTGTCTGGTGTTTTATTCCTTGTTTTTATATTCGCAAATTAAAACATAAAGATCAGACATTTGGTTAACTGCTTTATTTGACAGCATGTGTAGGTACATCTCATGGATACTTCAATAGGTACAATACACGAGGTAAAAAAAAAAAAGGATAAATAAATAAAGGGTTAATTGCACAATAAAAGCATTTTCTCGCATCTGGGATCGAACCAAGACCTTACCAAGCAAGAGCCCTAACCAGTCAGCTGTTTCAACATGACAGGCTACACTCGTATGCACTGTTTTGTACTAGTGATGTGCATCACAGGCCGCTAGGGAAAAAGCTTAAGTGAAAGTGAAAAGTGCTACACCCGCCCTCACCCCCACCTCCTGATTGGCTGTTTGAGCTGTGACATCACTTGGACACTCCATTAGGTACACCGCCATTTTCAAGTGTACCTAATAACAGGCCACTTTATTAGGGAAATATCATGGTCAAAGGTCACAAGTGTCAAGCTCTAGTCCTCGAGGCCGCGTTCCAACATGTTTTCCAAGTGACCCTCGTTAAGCGCAGGTGCGTGAAAAGTTTTAGCTTCTTTCACGTTCAAAAGGAGCTAAAAGTTTTCACGCACCTGCACTTAACGAGGGAATCACACGGACACTCCATTAGGTACACCGCCATTTTCAAGTGTACCTAATAACAGGCCACTTTATTAGGGAAATATCATGGTCAAAGGTCACAAGTGTCAAGCTCTAGTCCTCGAGGCCGCGTTCCAACATGTTTTCCAAGTGACCCTCGTTAAGCGCAGGTGCGTGAAAAGTTTTAGCTTCTTTCACGTTCAAAAGGAGCTAAAAGTTTTCACGCACCTGCACTTAACGAGGGAATCACACGGACACTCCATTAGGTACACCGCCATTTTCAAGTGTACCTAATAACAGGCCACTTTATTAGGGAAATATCATGGTCAAAGGTCACAAGTGTCAAGCTCTAGTCCTCGAGGCCGCGTTCCAACATGTTTTCCAAGTGACCCTCGTTAAGCGCAGGTGCGTGAAAAGTTTTAGCTTCTTTCACGTTCAAAAGGAGCTAAAAGTTTTCACGCACCTGCACTTAACGAGAGAATCACACGGACACTCCATTAGGTACACCGCCATTTTCAAGTGTACCTAATAACAGGCCACTTTATTAGGGAAATATCATGGTCAAAGGTCACAAGTGTCAAGCTCTAGTCCTCGAGGCCGCGTTCCAACATGTTTTCCAAGTGACCCTCGTTAAGCGCAGGTGCGTGAAAAGTTTTAGCTTCTTTCACGTTCAAAAGGAGCTAAAAGTTTTCACGCACCTGCACTTAACGAGAGAATCACACGGACACTCCATTAGGTACACCGCCATTTTCAAGTGTACCTAATAACAGGCCACTTTATTAGGGAAATATCATGGTCAAAGGTCACAGGTGTCAAGCTCTAGTCCTCGGGGCCACATTCCAACATGTTTTCCAAAATTCACCTTGTGTATTTCCTAATAAAGTGGCCTGTTATTAGGTACACTTGAAAATGGCGGTGTACCTAATGGAGTGTCCAAGTGATGTCACAGCTCAAACAGCCAATCAGGAGGTGGGGGTGAGGGCGGGTGTAGCACTTTTCACTTTCACTTAAGCTTTTTCCCTAGCGGCCTGTGATGCACATCACTAGTACAAAACAGTGCATACGAGTGTAGCCTGTCATGTTGAAACAGCTGACTGGTTAGTTACAAGGGCTCTTGCTTGGTAAGGTCTTGGTTCGATCCCAGATGCGAGAAAATGCTTTTATTGTGCAATTAACCCTTTATTTATTTATCCTTTTTTTTTTTTTTTACCTCGTGTATTGTACCTATTGAAGTATCCATGAGGTGTACCTACACATGCTGTCAAATAAAGCAGTTAACCAAATGTCTGGTCTTTATGTTTTAATTTGCGAATATAAAAACAAGGAATAAAACACCAGACAAGTTTTAACATAAATGTTTATTAAAATAATAATGATACAAGTACATTTCAAACCAGCAATCCAATGTGAAATTGCAGTCGATATATTGGATAACAATATTTAGGCGTATATATGCATACACGTTATTTAAAAACTACTACAAGTGTTATAAAATCAAGATTACCCAAAGAGAAGCATAATCTCCCCGTTGTTACATAACAGCGCATCCCTTCATGCAATAAAGTTAGCCGTTAGTTTGGAGGAAACGTGCATAAAATAAGTGGTGTTTCAGTGAGTGCTTCTTTCTTTCCTTGGCAAAACGTAAATCTACATTCTGGTTTACATAGTCCACGCCAGGAGGGAGACGCAACACGATCACTGACTGATCTGTTGATGCACGGGAAGGAAGGCAGTTGACCCATTGACTCGTTCACGAACGGGAAAGTCAGGATTCGTTCCCTCACTGATCCGTTCTTGCGATGAACTGGAAATGCAAATCACTCACTCACTGACTTGTTCACTCAAACATTCGTTCGTTGGTGAACAGGAAGTTACGTCATTTTCTTCTTCGTTTTGTTTTCCGGCGAGGTGGCACCAGCTTCAATGGGCAATACCGACACCTACTGGTTGAAGTCATATGAACTGAAAACAAAATCGCTTTGAACGAATCGTTCACTCACGAGCCAACACGAACAGCAACATAACGTAACGTAACGTAACGTAACATAACATAACAACATAAACTGAGTATGTGCCAAGGGGGAGAAAACTAAAGGGGAGAAAACTGGAACACAGGAAACCTGGAGTCCAGATATGAACCCACGACTTTGTATCTGTAAGGCAGATGTGCTAACTTGAACAGACCACGTATAGACAATATAAAAAATAAAAATAACATCCAAAATGATTGACGTCACAGATCAAACAGCCAATCAGAAAGTGGGGGTGGGGGCGGGTGTGGTACTTTTCACTTTCCGTGAAGCTTTGACCATGATTTTTGATTATTTGATTTATAAAAAAAAAAAAAAAAAAAAAGGATCTGAGTGTGTGTGTGTGGGGGGGGATGATTTGTTGAACGATTCGTTTGAACGAATCTTTTGAGTGAACCGATTCTAAAGATTCATTTCACTTCAGAATGGAATGCACATCACTAGTACAAAAAAGTGCAGACGGCCCAGGGTTACCAAGTCAAAATAGCCGACTGGTTTGTGATACGGGCTCTCGCTCGGAAAAAAAACTAAGTTCGATCCCAGTTGTGAGCATATACTTGAATGTGTTTTTAGAATTGGACTCCCGCTGCGTACGCCCAGAAAGTTCTTTTTGGGTCTCATCTGATGAGAGCACCTCCTTCCACATTTGTGGCAAACTTCAAACGGGACCTTCTATGGTTATATTTGAGATTTTTTTTTTTCTATCTAACAACAAAATTTGTGCAGTGTGCAACTAAGACAAGGTTCACACTGCAGGCAAATGCTACCCAGATCTGATTTTTTTGCCCATATGTGGCAACATCTATCTGATTTTTTAAAATAATAAAAAAAAAAATTCAGACAGTCTGATTGGCTCAGTTTCGATTATTTTACGAAACGCAATCTGCATTTGCACTGACACAGTCAAGCAGTCAGGTTGAGCAGTAGGACCCAGGGTTACAACGACGGCAGCAGTAAGGCAGCGAGCAGGCCTGAGGGAGGAGCCCAATATAAACCAAACAAGCCTCCACAGTCCACACCCTGCAGTATAGGGAAGTTTCACTGCATTCTTGCCATACTGCACATACGAAGAGACCAAGAAATCTGCGAGGTCTCTGAGCTGAGTGAGTGTGTGCAGTCATCCGGTGTCATTTCTGCTGTGTTTTCACTGAAGCTGACTCGAGAAACCTTTCTTCATGTCCCCTAACAGGAGGAGGGGGTGTGGTGTGTTGTAGTTTGGTGGGCCTCTTGGCGGCCTGCTGGAGGACTGGAGACCAGACACTCATCATCATCCAGACCCTACCAGGTGTTGTATTCTCAATTCATCCTCTTTGTCACTTCAAGTCACTTTCTCCTCCTCCTTGCCTGTCCAGATAAGATGAGTGCATGGCTATCCCGATCTGTTCTGACTGCCCTTTTATGGCTTCTCAGTATGCATTACAGTTTGCTACGTGTACAAAACAACTTCCTGTCTATAAATGTATAGTGCTGCATATGGGGCCTCACAATAAAATCCCAAAGTTGTCTTGTTGTGTTATTATTATGTAATACACTCGCTGTTCATTTCATTTGGTACACTTGTATAATCAAATGAGCTCTAGTACTATGTCAAAGAGCCTGCCTTCACAGAGATAATGAGCAAGATAATGCCTAAACGTGTGTTGTTTGCTGCAGTGCTACGCAACTGGCTGCACTGCATCACACTGAGACTTTGTGCTGATATTTAGGCCTTTTCATTGAGCTAAATAAGATTATTAACAAGTCATAAACACTAGAGGAGGGACATCATTTGGAATGCTGCGTAGATAAGCTTGATGTTTTTTTGGAAAGAATCCCAACACGGAATTTGTTGTTGTTGCTTTATGCTAAAATAATTGAAAATTTTATTTTCACAGAATTTACACTCACGATGATTTATAAAATAATAAAAATAATTATATTTTGCGCTAATTCCCTGTTATGTTGAGGGTTTATAAAGCAAATAGTTTTATGTTTGTGTTAGAAGGGTTGGTTGCACTATTTCCAACCACCAAATGACTGCCGTAGTGTTCCTAAGTACTTCAACCACAAGTAAAAAATAATAATAATAATTAACATGTTTATTTGTTGGTCATAAGACTATGACCAAACAGAAAGCGAAATGTGCATTTATTTTTTCTATTTTTGTTTTTTAATGGGCAGTTCATCGAGTAGAGTCCCGATTAAAACAAAAAACACAAAGTCCAAACGTAAAATTTTTTACCACTCTCAGTTCTTCCATCTCGGCTGAAGCACAACAAAAAATATAGCTTGCTACCAATGTCACGAGAACCACATTAGGCTTTTTGTCTGAATCCAGATTTCAGGAGGCAGTGTCACAACTGTAGGCAGAATCTCCAGCATTTCTAAATCATCCACTCCACCATTCTTTTCAAAAAAATACACAAACTGAATCCTTAAAATGAAGACTTTGACAACAACAACAATTACTTCTACATCAATAAGGAGGCACTATGTCGATTACAAAATAATATAATCCCTCTCTCTCCCCTCCCTCTCTTTTTCTCTGTCTCTCTTGCTCTTTCCCTCCCAAGAAAGTATTTGGCAAATCAGCACATGTTACTGGGACTACATTTGTTTGAAGATTGCTGTTGCTTTTTTTTGTTCCCACATTTTTCTTCTCAGTGCCATCATGAGTAAGGCAGGATTTGACGAAGGTGTGGTAATTGTCTCCGAAGAGCGCCCTGAGAAGTTACAGAGTGACAAGGCCCTGGGTATTGCGACAACAGGGCCAGGATGGACAAAGGTTAGCTGCCCTTGCTGTGTTTCAGAGTGGGTTGAGCCACTGGTTCTGGTGAAGCTTGGCAAGAACGTCCGACCTGAGACCAAAAGATGGCTCATCAAACTGATTGGAACGCCACAAAAAGATGGAGGTGAGGTCCTTTATGCACTCAATCAATTTGTACACACAAACATGGTGTTTAATTATGAAGTGCTCTCTTAGTAGTAGGAGAAGGAAAGACATGCAAAAATGATCATCATAAAATGAAACTCCTGATGACTTCCATGTGCTCCTGAAGTTATACCATATGTCAACTCGACTGACTGACTGACTGACTGACTAACTGACTGACTGACTGACTGACTGACTGACTGACTGACTGACTGACTGACTGACTGACTGACTGACTGAATGAATGAATGAATGAATGAATGAATGAATGAATGAATGAATGAATGAAAAAACTGGCTTCAACTTGAGAGGCCGCTCAAATCCAATCTTTAGATAAAAGTACCCCAATCTGAAAAAGTCCCAAACAGCTACCCAAACAAGTGGGTTGGGAAAGGTACATGAATGAAACAATGAGGCAATTCATTAACTGAGGAAGATGAAGGTCAAATATACAATCAAGAATCTAAAAATACTGATGTAGGACCAGAGGGAAAGCTTTGTTGTTTTTTTAAAAATATGTTTTTTTAAAAATACATTGGAAGGAGCATGAACATGTAATATTATTGTTATTATTATTATTATTATTATTATTATTATTGTTATTATTATCACCCTCTATTTCAATATTATTACTATGGAACATTTTATAATTATTATAAGCTATAATAATAAAATATATAAATAATAATGGTGTTGATAAAACAGAAACATATGAGTTGTGTTGTGTAGAATTATTTTGGGCATGCTATGTGGGTTAAAAACAAAATAAAAGTACATGTTAGCATGATGTCCGTCTTTACATTTATTTATTTTATTTATTTGTTTATTTACATTTATTACATACATATAATATATTACATATTATAAAACCTAAGCCCTGACGAAGCCTAATATTTGTTTCAGCACATTGTGGTTGAAATACAGCATCGGAACTATCCCAGCCCTTGCATAAATTTGAGGTGCATGGATATACAAGAGAAAAACAAACAAAAATGTTTGCTTGGTTGGATGTCACACCACCATGTTAACTCAAAACTCATTGGAGAAGGTGGATTTTTTATCCAGAACAGCAGTTTACGCCTCATTACAAAAAGAAAAGCCAACCATGTTTCCTCTTGTGTTCTTTCCACTTTGGGGCATAGATTTCAAAAAGAGAGTGTGGATAACTCTCCTCAACTCTCCCAGGTGCAGCATTGCTGGCCCACCCAGGTGAAGATGCCACTGGTGACATCATCATGGTCTCCGCCCCACGATGCACATTGCTACAGGCTACCGAGGAGTTGGGTCTCTGTAAGACGTTTAAGAACGGTGAAATGGAGACGTTCTCATACGACAACAGAGAGAACTTTAGACACTCAGGTAAACCAGTGCAATGACTCATGGAAGAATGTAAAAATAAGTGATAGTAATACAACACATCTAACACAATTTGTAATAAAATATTCAGAGTAATTGTTAAAATTGGGTAAGCTACTTCACCTGAGAACAACTGAAATTCAATTTTAAAAAAAGTACAAAAAAATATTAATTATAATAATTATTAACGTAAAATAAACGTTTACTTGGGTAATTATATTTAATGAGCTACAAATGGCTGTGAGAAATTGTGCTTGTCAGAAGGAAATGTTTCATTTAAAAAAATCTGTTTTCTTGAATGTGTTAAGATCAAGGAAATGAATCAAATGAAATGAATCTTAAATGAATCAGATGGAAAACATTTGATTTTTCTTTATCATTAAATTCCCTTGGAAGCATTTGGAGTCTTTTGATCAAATCTCAAATGATTGACAGGTATGCTCTAGTTTTTTGGGAGTTTTTTTTTTGTTTCTAAGTTTTTGTGGACATGGGTTAGATGTTTTACTGCATAATGCTTAACAGGGCTTTCCTAACCCTGTTTGACAGACAACATGGATATGTTTCTGACGGTGGCCGAGAAACAGTACATTGTCAAGTATGAGTTGGAGGGTCTGCGTGCACGGAGGGATGTGAGGATACCTGGTTTGGCTGACAAATACGCCCTACAGCACCGAGACAACATCTGTGAGTCCTGCAGGAAAATAGAATAGAATAAAAATCATAGTAGACAATGATCAGTATTTATTCATATCTGTCATACACATCAATTGGAATACGCTTCATCTTCTCGAGGTTCATTAATTGTTGTTTCACTATATCACCAATTTTTAAATCACACCTGTCTAATTTTATTTTGCGGATGTTTCGCCATATTGAAGATTTATGTTCCTCTGATGTTAACCCATGCCCAACATTTGTTCATACATATATGTATTCCAAGTCACAGATCATGGAGTGAAGAAAGTAAGAATGATGGCCCCCAGGTGGACAGAAATAATACCTGCACCACACATGCATAGTTTATATTGATAGTTTGTATAAAGGGCATACATGGTTGCTACTTTGTGGATTTTTGCCCATTTTACTTTTACTTTTGATGAGACTTAACAGCAACAACATAGCACAAGAGTTGTATCAAGAGTTGCTGTAATCGTCAATTAATACACATATTTTGCTTCGGAATGTGGTGTTATTGTTTGTAATACACATCGACTTTTATTTACAACTTTATCATATTTGATGAACTGACATCACCCAGTCCCCTCCCCCCCCAAAAGCCAGAAATGATTCTAAACTGTTATGACAGGTGTTTTTTTTTTTTTTTTGCTAGCACTATAAACCATGTCTGTGAGTTGCTGATCTCAGCTGTTCTTGGCTTCTCACTTTCAATTTTGAAAATGCTTCCCTCAGCATCTCTGTCAGTGTGTATGTTACTGTACAGTTTTACTGTATGTCATGGTAATGGCTTGGTTGCTGCAAGGTTCAGGACTTTCACTCCATGTGTTGTTTTGATGAAATGAGTAACCCTGAGTGCTTTTGCAGGGCATAAGATGATCTCCGCTGGCGTGGTTGTGGACACGTTCCCTCTTCATAACAAGGCAAAACTGAAAGAGCTCAGTAAATCCTGGTACTCTGGGAACCAGTTGTCACAACCATTGGGTAGGTGGATGCACACACAGACACTCACTGTTAAAGTGATCAGTAACCATTGTTACTTTCTTTGTGTTTGAAATGGTGTGTTTGATTTGTGCTATATCTGTGTCCATCCGTATTTCATATCTTTCTTTGTCGACTTCACTATCAGATTCAGTCAATGCATATTTTGGAAGCACAGTGGGATTCTACTTCAGCTTCCTCGATTTCTACACTTGGTCTCTGTTGCCACCGGCTATTCTGGGCCTTTTCATTACCTTCTTTTCCAGTAAGTATGAGGTAGACACATACCAGTGTTCTTTAGGTTTCAAAGAGAAACTGTTTTGTATTGTTCCCAGGTGAGGTGCAGAAGGAAGCGGTGGAGGCGGTGGCCGGCTCACAGGCCGAGATCCATGAGGAGGACGCCGGACTCAGCGTCAGTGGTCACATGATCCAAGCTGTGTTCAGTATGCTCTGGTCCACCGTGTTCATGGAACTGTGGAAGCGTCGTAGCGCCTCCAATTCCTACCGCTGGGGGACCCTTCACCTCGCCGAGCGCTTTGCGGAACCTCGACCTGGTTTCCACGGCGATCTTGGGATGAACACTGTCACCGGTCGTATGGAGCCACTGTTTCCCGAATGGCAGAGGGATTTGCGGATGGCTCTGGTGTCCGTCCCGGTGGTTGGACTGTTTCTGGGTACGACTCAACTTTTGACGCCTGACTGGGTTAAAAGTTTTCAAGATGCTTCTTCAATGAGTTTGTCTGTGTATGGTTCCTTAGCTACTGCATATTGATGCCTTACAGATCAGAACACAATTACATCAGAGAATGTGTCACACAAATAAGATATTATTGATCACTTTAGTTTCACATACGTGTGCAGGGATGGTGCTCCTGGGTATGCTGTGTTTTTACTGGGCGGAGAACCAAGTGATGTGGATCCACGAGGAATGGGACTCGGTGGTGTCTCAGACGTTACTCTACGCACCCTCTGTGCTTCACATCGTCTACACAAATGTGCTGGCTACTGGTTACAAAACAGTGGCCCAGTCTTTGACTGAATTTGGTAAGTGTGCAACAAGACTAACTGTATTCAACTCATCCAAGCCCTCGAGTGACCATTATTTCAAAGATAAGATGTTCACCCCTCTGAGCCCAGATAACAAGTTAATTTTGTTCAGTCGCCCTTGGTTTATATAACGAAAATAAATGTGCCTTCAGAGAACCACAGAGAAGAATCTGCCTTCCAGAACCACCTGACAGCCAAAGTGTTGGTGGTGAGTTTCCCCCTTCGTCATGAGTGTTATTACATCGCCCAAATATCTGCTGACTCTGCTGTTTTATTTCCTCCTTCATTAGTTCACATTCTTCAACTACTTTGCAGTCCTCTTCCACATTGCATTTGTCAAGCAGGATGTGCCGTTGCTTCGCAAGGTGACAGCTGGCCTCCGCTTTACTACACTCAACAGCCACATAAGTACAATAAATGCAAAGCCTTCTCAGGAAAAAATAGTATAAACTATAAAATTGAACAACAACAACAAAATCTGGTCTGGTGGGCCGCATGAATAATTTCTATTTTATGCATAGCGCCTGGCGTCTTTGCTGATCGTGACTCAGTTGGTGAACCAAGTGACAGAAGTGGTGATCCCCTTCCTTGTGGATCGCTTCGTTAGTGCTCCCCACAGGTCGGAGAACGAAGATGACCCAGAGGAGGACAAATTTCGGAATCAAATCACGCTGCCAGTGTTCCCCGTGAGTGCACTTTTTAAATATGAAATGATGATGATGACACCATGGGTGTGACGCCCCTGCTTTTATGTCAAAGCCAACTAGTGTGACAACATACTTTTCTCTGAGAAGTTGTCTTGGTGTTGTGACGGCGTAAGGTGGAGCCACACGCAGGAAAGCAGGCAAGGAGTTTTGACGAGGTCATGTTTTCCGCCGCCAGGGCCTCTTTGCAGAGTACATTGAGCTCCTGGTGCAGTTTGGCTATCTGAGTCTTTTCTCGTGCGTGTACCCTCTGACGGCCGTGCTGCTGCTCATCAACAACGTAACGGAGATCCGCTCCGACGCCTACAAGATCTGCAAGCTCTTCCGCAAGCCGTTCTCTGCCCCCGTGGCCAATATGGGTGTATGGCAGGTCAGCGGATAACGCAGCGTGCGCAATTGTGACTAGAGACGACAGGTGTCATTGTGTCATCCTCCAGATTGCGTTTGAGATCCTGAGTTTCGTCGCGGTGGTGTCAAACTGCTGGCTGCTAACACTGTCACCGCAGATGCAAAGGATGCAGCACGAGGGACAGATGAGCAGCAGCGACATCATGCTGATGGCCATTTTGGCTGAGGTATGACCTGTATACACTCCCAGATGTTTTAGGGGCGAAGGCCATTGTGTTTAAAATACTTAACAAATGTATATATTCATTCTGAATTACTCCAATGTGTTTGGAATACTAAGTAAGACACATAACGGGAGAAGACAAACAATAAGTGACAATAACAATAGAACACGAAGGCCTACTTTAATCTAATCAAAGCTGAAGTCCACAACTATTTTCAAATGCAGCCTGGCATGTTGGGAAAGTCCTTCAATTTCAAATGCTGTTGACAAACATGTTGCATCACCGCTACTTATTGGACATGTAGAGTACACTTGTATTGAAATAATTATGTACTGTACACCCAGTGGAAAGCAATTTCATACTTACCTCTTACCACTACCATTTATCAATTTCAATTTTGACCAATTTTTAATTCTCTCAATTTTAGGTGCGCCTTATAGTGTGGAAAATACGGTACACAATTTGAAGAATTTACATTGCACAGTTTGGAGAATTGTGGAATTTAAATCAAATTAAATAGAAACTTAAAGAGGAAGTAAGCCCCAAAATGTTCTTTGTAGCCCAACTCGTCGAGACACAACATTAATCAGAACACAACAAGTAGTGCTGCACGGAACACATTATTACAAAGAAAATTTGGGGGTCGACTTACATTTTAAAAGTGATCAATGCCATGACTTATTTGTCAGAGTGCATGTTCGACTGATTTTTCTCATATTTTTGCAGCATGTTCTCATCATAGTTAAGGTGACTGTGGCAGCCCTGATTCCAGATGAGCCGGATTGGATAAAAAAGAAGAAAGCCCGCATGCAGTATACATCCATGCAGGCGTTACGACAGAAGGTCAGCACAATTCCTTGTGACTTCAAGACAGTCTGGAGTTGGTAGCATTGATCAGTTGATTACAAAGTTGGCATTTGGAAGCCATGTGACTCGAGTATAAAGCCCAAGGACATCTTTGTCCAAGTGAAGGAGGCTATTATTTGGCAGAAAAATCAGATTATATATCTATGACACATTATACTTAAAACCCCAAGTGTGGTTAAATCAACAGTTTGGTAGGCCTGTGAGGCAGAAAAATTAGGGTGAGCGAGAAAAATGAAATCAAGGATACACATGAAAAGGCAAAACTTACTTCTAAATGTAGGTCTTCTTTGGTCTCATCATTTGGCTTAATTTCCCCTTTCAAAAAAGCTCTCTGAAGACCACATGAAAGGCCGCTGCCTCACAGAAGAGTCAGCTGAGAAAAAATTGCTATTGCTCGTGTTATGCCATGATGTTTGTTGATGTGACTGAGACCCTGAAAATAGAGATACTCAGCATAAAATGTCTGTAATTCTTAAAACCATAACTTTGTGAACTCTTACATTTGAAAAGTGTTTACTTCCACACCATCTTAATTAGGATCTTTCAAATTTCATTATGGAGATGCACAAAGGCAAAGTCAGTGTTGTTAATTGTCTTGAATGAGTTTAGTTTTCGCCTGTAAAATGTATTATTGTTTTCTCTTCCAGAACCTGCCTTCTGATGAGTCCTGAATTTGTTTCAAAAAGTGAGGCACTGGACCCAAAAAGAACAATCTTTGAGCTTCAGTAGTGTTGCTGTGCCCGTATACGTACTCATCGTATGTACTTTTAAAGGTGCCATTTTACACTTTGGAGACAAATCACAACCTCTTTATTTTATTAATTTAAAAAAAAAAAAAAACGAATTTTATTTGAAATTCACAACAGTAAAATGTCTTAAACGCTTTTCAATGCGGTTTTAAAAAAATCCTTCAGACTTTTGTAGTCATGAGTTGAATAAACTCAAATTAAAAATAAAAGCGAAAGACATCACTTATATAAGTAAGCACAGAAAGAGGAATTTTGAAATGGTACAAAAACAAAGTTGGAGCCCATATTTGTTGAGAATAAAACATTAATAGTGAGACACGGTTTGCTTATAACATTGACATACAGATACAATATATGTTTTAAATTAATTATTACAACAATCCTCTCTTCCATGAAATGTGTGCCTTTTAGAAAAAGAATATTAGAAGCATTAGATTAAATCTATATTATTTTTTAAAAAGTGTTCCTGATCCTATATTAAGAAAAGGCTGTCTGATAATCTTTCTCCCCGTGTTGGTTGGTAGCTTTAACTCCAAGGTTGCAAATGGCAGCTTTAATTCCACCAAGCTTCTTGGCTTGCTATTACCACACATGGTGCTTCGACAATATACACGTTCTGAGTTGCACTTTTTTATCACACGTACACTGAAAGTGCAATTCAAACAACGTTTAGAATGTTCAATATTTGTTGCAAAAATTCCTGCAAACTGAATGTATATATTGTTTGTTGTACAAGAGTTGCTTTCAAAGAAACTTACAGTTCAAGAGTTTGAGTGGGTTGGTTAAAAGGGAGTCAGGAAGAGACAAAAATATTTATTATTATGCTGACATTATATTCTTGACAAGATCTTGGTTTGGTGTCCTGTTCAAGGCTATCGATAATCTACAGTGATTGACAATAGGTAAATATCAAAGTGAATAGGAAGCAGTTTACTTAATAGCTGCTCAGTGCTCTCTTTACTGCAACCTAAATTTTGATTTAGGAAAGTATAGCACTGTACTTCTTTGGTAACAAGGATAACAGAATATGGTTTCTGTGTTTCGGTACTGATGTTTATCTCGCCCCCTTAAAAAATAAAAATGCAATGAATTTGGGGACTGCTAAAATGCCCCCAAATATTACAAAAAGTCAATCTTGATGTTGCCAATAAAAGTAATATTGTGTACCGTGTCACGTAAAAACAAACAAAAAATGCTGAGTTTGATTGTTAGCTGTTGAGCGCAATGAGAAAAAACCAAGACCACTTGAGCTCTGCTATTGTGTTTTTTTTTTTCCTTTTTTTGTGTGTGTGTAAAATGTGGAGTCACTTTTATATTTTGTATTGTGTCACTAACGACTGCTTGATTTGGCAGTATTACCACTAATTTGCCTTCTGGCACATTGTGCTATTCATTCACTCTCCAATGTTGACAGATACATGACCTGTATGTGGTCAATCACACTTGGGAGGTTTATTCTTTCAAAACATTAGCTTATGGCGCCTCGCTGTTTACAATATAAAGTTGGTCGACCTCCACCTCCCAGTGGGCATCAACTATATTAAAGGTTCTGCATGTGTTAACTTGAGATGACAATGAACATATATCACAATAAAGACAGAAATAAGGCTGCTTTTTCTTCTTCACAAATGACACGGAGCACATTGGTGACATTGATTTAATCAATTTTAATAAATAGATACAGAAAAATAAGTACATGGTTCCAGAGAGACTAGGTCCTCTAATTACAAAGCAGTAGTAGACAGAACACACCAGGGAGAGGCAGGCTGCAAGTGTAGGAATAATTACTTCTATATATAATCTGTTCTTGGTACAAATCTTACCCTTACATTGTTTGCTGAAATACAAGTGATAATCAGATTTCACGCTATAAGCGGGAACCATTAGGTTGGATACCCAGTTTGGGCACGAAACTGTAAAAAATGAACACGAATAAGTCGCTCTGCAAGCTAGAGGGGGGAAACCATATATGTACTGTACAGTAGCTTATTCTACAGCTTTGGCCCTTGTCGCTGTACAAAATGTATCTACATTTATCATTTTCACCTCAAATAAGACATGAGTGGATGTGAAAATAGTACACCAAATATACATGTTGTGACTCCTCTATCAATATGTGACACGTAACTCATATTCCTTAGATGTACAGTAGGAAGCTACCAGGAACTGTGCCGTACTGTGTGCAATCAAGGTAACAAGACAACAGCAAGTGTCCTGCAAAAGCCAAGACACGATATTGAGGTATACGGTGATAAATAACGGTAAGAGCATGCACAGCAAGTCACGTGGTTCCCATGACGAGTGGCACACTTGAAAAGTGTTGGTCGCATCCCAGTCGTGACAACAAAAACTAATAGGGCGAGTGGTCCACAGACGGAACGTTAAGGGGACAGAGAATGATACAATCATCTCAGTCTGAGGCATATTATAGCATATAGCATATCATAATATATTGTAACAGTCTCTCAGCTTATATTAAGAGGTTTGTAACCAGAGAAGCAGGTTGTGCAAAGGGAAGGAGAAGAAGAAACAAGTGCTTTTTTTCTGTGAAGCCTTTATTGTAGAAACCTCATGAAGGAGCATCTTCTTCTCTTCTTCAGGACGGGCAGGTACAGTGTGCTTGCTACACTCTCAAAGCCGCAAAGCGGCTGCCGATGCTCAAGCCACTGTGCTGGAGACGAACTGGAGCTTAACGTCGTGTTTTCGGCTCAAGTGGGCACTCGAATGTCTCATGGGACCACGCTCAGTCAGCTGGGAGTGTGCGTGTCTCAGGCGGTGTCATTTAGAGCACATGGCAACAGTTGTACTGAGCCAGTGGGAGAATCTTAGCTTTGTTGTTTGTGGGGATGTTGAAAGACAGAGCTTTCTCACACAAGGGCAGCTGGAAGAGGCGCTCGCGCAGTTTGAGGCTGTGGCGTTTCCCCGCCGGCTCCATCCTGGCGCCGTTGGCGGCTTCGTCCCAAGACCCCGTCGCATTGCGTGCTTGAGATTTGTCTGTCACAAAGTCCTCCCTGGCGCCCGTGTCCATCCTCTGTTCCTTCTTCCCTCTACGGCTTGTCTTTACTTTCTTAGGTGTTGCGGAGGCGGCTTTATTGAAGTTGTTGTTTGGCTCCGTCTCTTGGTGGGGGGCTTTCTCGCTCCACCCCTGGCAGCACGGCACCCTCAAAGCGGCCTCAGCCTCACATGAGGAGGGGGGCTCAGGCGCGTGACTCACGTGATTGTCTAGGTGAGCGACCGGTTGGTATGAAATCACGCATGTGCTTTGCGTGTGTTCTATCTCCATGTCTGCACTATCATCTTCATCCTCCAACGTCTCCTCTGGGCTCATGCCCTGCTCCTCACTTTCCTCTCGATCGTCCACAACTTCTTGTGTGACCTCTGTGTCCTTCTGGAGCTCAGTCACAGACAAAGACAATAAACCCTCACACTCTTTGGCCAGGTTGGCCTCCTCTTCCTCTTCCTCCTCTTCCTCCTCCTCTTCCTCACAGATCTGCAGGAGAGCCGGCAGGTTCTTGGTGGCGCGAGGTTCCTCGACCGGTGGCGGGTGAAGTGAGTAGCTGAGGTTGACCTGCCGTGGCGCCGGTAAAGACTGCGGTTTGGCAGCAAGCAGGTCGCCGGACTCGACCATTCGGGAAAGCGGCGAGGTAGAGGAGAGTGCCCCTGAGAGCCAATGGGGAGGGGCCTCTGGGCTGAGCAGCACATTGTCCAACCCCTGCAACCAGTGATGAGCCTCGATTTCTTGCAGCGACGCTCGGACTGATGGATCCTTCTGGAGCATCCTGGAGATCAGACTGACAAAAAAAAAACCAAACACAATCAGATTATACTGTGCAAAAAAGTGAAACACCGGTGTCATCCATCAACATTTTCATGAGGGCTTATCCAAATTATCGGTCAGTTGATACAGCACCTTTCCAAAATAATCATCGGCCAGAGTTTGTCAAATAAACGCCAATAAATTCTTACTTTGTTATGAAACAGTAAGTCACCCAAAATAACATCATTGTATTGTTTGTCCACGAGATGAAGCTATACCTCATGAACAAAATTTGAACTCAACTATTATGTTTAGCTGAAAGAATTTTTTTTTTAAGGTGGTTAAAAGCATCTCTTTATTTAAATTGCATTCTATCTATAAAACATTCTGTTCATGTGCCATGAATACAACTGAGTGTCATCCACTTTCTTGGGCAATCCACAAAAGCAAACTCATGAGATGTTAAGAATATCCCAAAGGTTGTTCTGTTCTGCTCAGATGCTCCATCATGTGACCATGTGAGTGCAGATTGTTTTGAATCAGATATATCCCACAGTGTTTGTGGTCAAACAGCCAGGCACTGAGCTGACAACAATGTTGCTTACTCCATGGAAAAATAAATAACATGCAACTTACTGCTACTACTGCACATCAGTGCTGTATTATGACAACAATGTACGTTTCGACTCCGTTGAACACACACCTTTTATGTTTTGAAATGTTGAAGAAGACGTATAGTCTGAACAAGGACTATGGAGTTGCTTAATTTAACTTAGGTCCTGATTTCTTTGTCATGATTTGAAATGAGAACTGAATGCATCTTAATGCAATGTTGCCTATAAGCCTTACATTAAGATGTCATTTGTTAAGTTGGACATAAATCTTACTATTTTCTACAGTGCTTCTCCACATTAAGGTGAGCCAGAGCCTATTGCAGCTGTCTTAGGACAAGAGGAGGAGGCCTCAGGGCTGCACCCAGACAGTGCCAGTGAGTCAAAACCTATGTAACCACTCGATTCATGTGCTTGCTTTGATATGGCAGATCAAATGTAAAAAAAAAAAAAAAAAAGGGGGTCAATGAAAACCCAAAACTTGCGATGCTGCAATTCGAGGCGAGTGACTGCCGAGTGTTTAATGAAGCATGTCTGCGTGCAGCCCAACTAGAACACTAAAATTATTTGCTGAAACTAATGAGATGCTTTTACGGTCACTAGCTATTTAACACAGGGTGACTCACATCTATGCAGTAAAAGCTCAGAAGCCTTCAGTAATACATAGCATTTAATAAATGAAGTGCAACGATGAGGATGTGATGGCATTAGAGTCATTTTCTTTTAGTGGCTGTGAAAGCGGGACATTTGATTGACGTGGGTAACATCACCATTGCATATGCGTACTTACTCTCTGCAGTCTCCTGAGATGTGATCGGGGATGGAGTAACGACAATCCAAAATCATTACCAGCGTTTCACTGTCGTTGGCCTCCTGGAAGGGAGGAACCCCGCACACTAACATATATAAGATCACCCCAAGAGACCAGATATCTGCAACACACAAAATGGAATCAATATAGACATGCTGTCAGGCACAAGGCAAAGCAAGGCAGCTTTATTTCTATTGCGCAATTCATACACTCAATGCGAGTCCGACACATAATTGAAATTTAAAAGCCTTCACAAACAAGAAGTGAAGCCATTAAATAGCAAAGTAAAGTAATAATGTGTGGCTTACTGCTATAAACCTATGAAAGTAATCTGAAAATGACTTTAAGCTTTTTGATTCTCTTGACTTCTGACGTGCACCCGCAGACACATGTTTCCGGATACTGACTGAATATGTATTTCCTCTTGTGGTCCCCCTCCCTTTCCTTCCCTTCCATCTCCTGGTTGCATGCGTGCGTGCGTCTCTCATGATACAGTGCTATTTTGAGAATGAAATTTCTTTAGCTCTTTTTTTTTTCTGCAAATGAAAGCTCACTGCACATGTCAAGCCAGATAGACTATATGAAGGGTGAAAATGGCATTTTTAAAATAAAAAACAACAAAAAAAAACCCCAGCCGTGATCTAATGTGTGTTGTCATGACATTGCCCTTTCAAGGTTGCTTTATTTGAACCGTATAATGCAGGAAGCGCTCGAGCGTGTCTTTTCCTGTGCAAAGGCTCGGTTTATGAAAGGCTTATAAAATTAAGGTTAAATTGGATGGTAGGCTTCAGATCAGAAAGATAATTGAATACTTTTGTGCTTTGGCTTGGGCAGAGAAAAAGAAATGAAATAAATAAAAAGATTCATTTCAGCATTTTCAAAAATGCCAAAAATGATGACACTAAAAGGTTGACTGTCACAACATTTTGTCGTCTTGTCCATGCAATGAGCCACAAGTAACATGCACTGTAACAACAACATGATATGTTCGAGTGCACATCAAAAGACAGAAAAACACAGAACTGGGCCATGTGCTTAGCGGTGTTTTGCAAACACTCTGCAGGTTGCAATTTTAAGCCTTTTAGAATGAAGAGCAGAGAGATTTCAGGCGCTATCTAATGCACGATGGCCAACGATAACCAATATAATCGAGGGGTGAGTAACGATCGGTATCAGGCTGATGCGGGCCTTTTTCAGATATTGTGGTGGCAGCCGATACTTGTAACCGATACTTTAAAAAAAATCAAGTCTTTCACAGCAGTAGCTGGTGCTACTTTGCCACATTGTCAGATCATCATCTGCATCCAAATGACAGGTCTGTGGCTCATAATTTTGGTCATTGTGTTAAATGAACTTTCATAAATCAAATGTACTCGAGGTTTGAGTGAATATTTAACAATGAATACCTATCAAACATTCTTAACTCAAATTCATGGTATAGTGTTTTTAATGGTACATTAATTTGGTATTAAAGGATTGATATAAAAATAGAAAACTGATGATCCATAAACCTGCACACACAGCACTCCCATGTGTATCAACATACGGCCATTGTCCACCATCACAGTCCAAACAAGCACGCTCAGTCACCAGCGCACAATGTACACAGTCACACTTGTCTCTGTTTAGAGAACAATTACGCAACAGGGTGGAGAAGCCACCGAGTACTGTACTTTTCCCAGCTCACTAGGAAATATCGCACATACATACTATAGCCGCCATGACTGGCCTATTGACCACTCGGACTACGAATACAGTGATAGGACATTTGCTTTAAATATTAAGCAGTTTTCCATACATGTTTTTCTGAAGCAGACCCTCCGCACGAAGTTCTAACTCAACCCCGAAATACACTTGATGACAATTAGCCCGAGGAGCTAGCATTATAAAGCTAAAAAAGAGGCAAATTGGTTCGGATGCCTTGGGGCCAATTAATTTCTCAACACGGGCTGAATTGGAGTGCTTATGTGCGTGTCCTTGCTGACACAAACAGAGGAGCAGCACACAGCATGATCTAAAAACAGACAAAGGGTTTCTTATCTGCTATGTTCTAAAAAGGGTTGATTACGATGGTTTTCTATGTTTGATTCCCTGTTACATCATGCCCTAGAGCAGCAAAATGAGTTATTGCATGTCAGACCAGCAAGATGAAGCTAAACAAAAAATGTTGGTGGATTGGTCCTTGGAAATTATAAAACAGAGATTGAAGGACATAAATATGGTGTTGGGCGATTTTTTTTGTGACAACTTTGTCCATTGTTATCAAGTTTTATTATTAAAATTTATTTAGGATGTCTGGTGTGGATGACTGTCTTGATGTCAAGTCACAGCATCTCATTCGAGTTTTTCACCAATTCCCCATGAGGAAAGTTGTGCGGTATTAGTTAAGCAGATTATTATAAAATAATTCTTGTTATTTAGATGGAGATTAGACAACATTTTATGGCCAATTTATGCAGGGATATAAGAAATTCCAAAAGGTTCACTTTAGTAAATTTAAGCCACCAAAGATTTTAGGGCGAAATCTCATCCCTAATAACACAATAAATATTTTATGGCTGTAAATTAGTATCGCTGTTTTTTTACTGACAGATTTTGTGCTCATGTTCCGAACAGCCTCATAACAATTATGACAATACAAAAATGGAAATGTTCATGAAAGCACAAACAAATCAACTACACGACAACAGCCTCATAACAATTATGACAATACAAAAATGGAAATGTTCATGAAAGCACAAACAAATCAACTACACGACAACCTTCTGAAATTGCACTTAACTCTGTGGAGAGTTACACAGTAATGGGCAATTATGTAACTGCAGGAAGCGTTTATTTTTGCACAGAAGTTTGCTAGCTTGTTTCATTTCCTCATCATCATAATCAGTTTTCTTTCAATTGTACTTTTTTGCAGGAAAATTGTTGGCTTGAGTCTAAGGTAGGGTACACATTGGACTGATCACATGTCAATCACAAGACTGACAAAGAGAAAAATAATCACTGCCACTCACGTTCACAATCTTTAAATTGAAAAAAATCTGAATCTTTATGCGGGGAGACAGCCATGCTATTTACTCAGACCTCATGCAAATACAAGCACACAAGATGCAGATACTTTTTGTGACTCAGGGCTATATGAAGAACCTTTGATCCTAGATATGCAATATGCAAGAAATGTTTTGCTAAGGTAAAATATAAAAGCAACACTATGAATTTGCAAAGCCACCTCGTTCGCTATCACAGCAAACTATTCTCACTTCCCACTTCGCAGGAACTGGACGGGTGAACATAATTCTGCACATAATTGGTTGCATGGGTCCAATATTTAATGTAATTTTTCCATTATCTTGTTTAGCTTTTGTTAAACTAAAACAGGCCATTAAGCACTGTTGTGGTTTACATAACGCATGTTCATAATGTGTCCAGATGTGCAGTGTTTATTTTGTGCAGTTATTTTTTATTTTTTTGCATAGAAATAAATGCATGAGACGTTTTCCTTTTTATTGGTATTTTTCATGGGTATTTTTTTTATCTTTTTGAGTAGCGTATCATAAAATATTGTTGCTGAAATTTCTTGCGATATATCGAATATCGCATATATCGTGATATTATCATTATCGTGGACCAAATATCAATACAGTATTGAGTCGTGCGTTACCCGTATCATCCCACCCCTAGTTCTAACGTACATCCATCCATCAATTTCCAACCCTGGATGAATCCCGAGTACTTGCACATAATTTACGTTACACAGAAGAAAGACCCGACTGACCAATCTGAACCCAAAACCTGCTTAAATGGCTTCAGAGGACATTACACCAAACAACGCCAAGGACATCTATTTCCTGTTCTCAATAAGTGTGACAAACACCACACAATGTTCCCACACGATGAGAAATACAGAGAAGGCAGACACTGCAGTGTTTGGCTCCACTGCAGAACGTGCCCGCTTGGCTGGCTTGCTTGGACTGACCCAGATACACAATATAATCCTTTGCAGACACATGCATGCACACACACATACATAACGTACGTGTTACCCACAGCCACACAAGCAGATGAATATGAAAGGACAAATAGTACGAGTAATCCCGATTTAGGACATAAGGGCAATGAGAAGGAACATACAGAAGAAGGGTCATGGAAGGATTCTTGATCAACGCAATCAACCAAATTATCCACTGTTCTCTGGCTCCCTGAAGCAAATGTGGCATCCTTGTGGCTATCCCCTCATTCACAGAGCAGCGCTGAAATTCTACCTCGTGCTCAGCAGGCAGTCTCAGTGATCGTTCAGTTCTTTGTAAAAAATACAGTGGGTACCACCAAAACTTCTCGACATTTCTCAGCTCATCAATGCAGCACTGATATTAGTCATTCCATGCAGAGGATAAAGAATATATGACTGAGTAAGAGTGTAACGGTTGTGAACCAAACCAGAAAACCGAAGTTCAAAGTACTTTGGTACAACTACTCATTCTGTCATCCTGAACCGCTGTTTGACCATGCCAACTGAGATAAAAGCAGGACACAATTAATGCAATGTGCATAAGAAAAGTCTACTTAAGAGTCTTACCCACAGCTGGAGCATGATACTCTTCGCCCAACAAAATCTCAGGTGCCGAATATGCCAGGGATCCACAACTAGTGGCCAACATGGTCCCAGGTTTGAATAGGTTACTGAAGCCAAAGTCTGTCAGTTTGACTGCTCCCTGCTGAGGAAAGAACACCACATTCTCTGGCTTCAGGTCTCGGTGCACCACGTGGAGCTCGTGGCAGTACGCTACAGCGCGCACAATCTGGGCAAAATGGCGTTTGGCAGTGCCCTCAGCAACGCCCGTCTCGTGGCGAAGGATGTAATCGTACAGGTCGCCCCCCTCGGCCAGTTCCATGACCAGGTAAAGGGTGGTGGGTGTGTCGATGACCTCATAAAGGCGAACCACGTTGGGATGTTGCACCCGCTTCATACATCTGAAAATCATCGAAACAATAAATAATCTTCCATCCATGGTTTATAAGAAGATAGCAGAAGCAGTCTATACCTGACTTCCTGTAAGAGGTGGCTTGTCGCCATGACATCGAGTTTGGTCTTGTCAATCATCTTGATAGCGACCAACTGTCCTGTGTTGACATGTCGAGCCAGTTTGACCACTGCATAGTGGCCCCTCCCCAAGGTCCGACCCACATGGTACAGTCCGCTGAGATTCAAGCGGTCTGATTTAAGATGTTCATCTTGAGCTGGGATGTTCTCGCCGCACTCCATGTTGACATCAAAAAGGGGTGAGATGTATGCAGACCCTTGGGAGGTTGTAAGGAGAGACTTGCTGGATCAAAATCTTCACTGCAAGGGGGTTGCCTAGCAGTAGAAAGATAAGAAACACAGTTTTCATTTTGTTTAGATATTTTCCATAAAGAAGCAGTGTATTTAATATAGGGTTTAATATCAGATGTCAGAAATTTTAATTTATGCTGAATATTGTAAGACCAAACCATATATCTGGTATTGCTTATTGTAATACACACTTATTTATTGCGTGCGTTTGTTCAAAAATAAGTGGGTAGAAGACCTTGGAAAACGAATCAGATTAAATTGCAATCGCAAGATTGGGGGATCGCAATTTGATTAATTTACAAAAGCGTTGAGTATAAGTAGTAAACATGTCCAATATTTTCCATTGTCTTATGTGGAACGAGGGATCATTGTCGGCCTTTCTCAAATTACACTCACCCTGCACAAATGGCACGTCTGATCGATCTTGTAAGTGGAAGCCTGCCTGAGTGTGTAAGTGTAGGCTCCCATGTTAGTTTGACCAAGAATGTCCGAATGTGACGTTTACGTGAATGATGTCATCACCCGATCACCCAAAGGGTAACGAGTCCACCTGACATCACCGTCCGTCATTGTTCTGTTCGCGCGATTGTCTTTCTCACGCGAAGCTCGCATCATCTGTCTCCATCCTCATCACAATCCGACGGCCTCACCTCACTGTTTACATGTGGACAAACTGCCAGCGGGCGAAATTGAGGCCTCGTCGCGTTATTACGCGCAGGATTAATTGTTTCTGGTCGTGGTGTCGCCCACGGAACTGCCAACTGTGGGTGTCACGGCCAGCTGTTCGTTTACTTGGCCGGCCCACAACTGCAGTCGCGACTTGGCAAATCCGCCATCCTGCTGGCTGGCTGGCTGGCTCCTTTTCCGCTTGACCAGCGTACGCTTCACGAGCAAAGGACGCTACGGCGGACATTTCATAACGACGCCATCAAACTTACCGTCAATGCTAACATCTCGCGACGATCAACCCGCGGGGGTCCCACTCGCTGTCACCGCCGAACTTAAAAATTAACACCGTCGTCGACGACGGGTCCTCCGCTTCCTTCTCCCAGCTCCATGTTGTCTCTCAGTGTACACATTTCCCTCCTCACTGCAATGGAGAGCCAATGAGAGAGAGAGCGAGCGAGAGAGAGAGACACTCATGAGCACACTGGGTAGCGAGAGAGAGAGAGAGAGAGAGAGAGAGAGAGAGAGAGAGAGAGAGAGAGAGAGAGAGAGAGAGAGAGAGAGAGAGAGAGAGACATATGAGCACACTGGACTGCCAGGGTTCTGTGTTCTTCGAGTACCAGTAACTTTTGGCCTACTAGTATGAAATTAAACCTTAATAGAACACTTAAAGAATAATTACAGAAACGGATTTCCATAAAGCCATTTGAACTTTTATGAGATATTCTTAATATTCCTCTTAAGGGTGAATTTATCCCCATTAGTAGTATAATACGGCACAAAAGTGGAACAAATGTGTCTTTAACGTTCCTTTTGAAATTTTAGTGAACTACTTTTTATATTTTGCTTTTAAATGTCTTAAATTCGTTTGTAAATGGATTTGAGTGTTGACTTTTAATAACAATATGTGAAACACTATGTGTATAAAATGCACGAAATACAAAAAAAAAATAAAGCTGTAAAGCCTTGTTATTAGTTAGTAACACTTCGCCAATAATAATTCAGAGTATACTAGTGTGTGACATGCCTGCTTTTTAGGCCTAGCAGTGTTACTAGAGGGCTACAGCACAGCAGTTTTGTACTAAATTAGTTTTCTATGTGTCAAAAGTTGCACATGTCGTGGAAAAAACCCGTTAACAAAGATACATAGTGTTAATTGTTTGTTATTTTACAATTGCCTTTCTAGTAAGGGTAAAGGACATAGTACTTCATGGACCTCAAACTGGATATCAACGATTTAGAATAAACGCTCAAAAGGCTTTCTATAAAAGCGGCGGGGGAGGGAGCGAGCGAGCGAGCCCTTCCTTCCTCGTGACGTCAATGCATTCCGTCTCGCTCCCGCAGGCTCAATGGAGCGGTTATGTAACGCGTCTGTTTTCTCTCCAAATAGCAAAGCAGTACACGGGACCCAAGTTGAACCACATTCCCGAGACACCTTTAGTAAAGCCTGACACTGCAGGAAGGTTAAAGGGTTTAGGACGAGGAATGAGTTTCCATTTATAATCCGACTCATTGGAAATGTGGAAAGTTTGTGAAAAATCAAAACGTGGTCATAAAGTAATTTGTCCACAATAAACTAGTTTATGTGTTCTAGTTTCCATGTTGAGCACTTACAACGTTTAGTTGTACATGTCGTACACAAATTACAGTTTTGCATGGTTAGTCACGTGATTCAATTTTAATTAAACATCTAGTGATGACCACTTCTTTCTCAAAGGCGACTTCTAATTGCACAAGGCCTTAAAAGAAGGAGGAGGGCATGTAATGCATCAACAACGCTCGTGTTTGCAGCAGCGCACACTGCATATCAGGTAAGATTTAACATAGAGGTGTGAAAATTAATCGATTAATCAACAACAAACCGATTATCAAATTATTCGCCTTGTATTTTAATAATCGAATAATTTTTGGGGGACATATATTGACTAAAGATTGTCCAAATGTTCTACTTCCAGGCTCTTGTGACTGCGAATTGTTTGTGTATAGATGATGGATTCAAACTTGATAGTCTTCCCGCTTTTGGTTCGCCGTGATGACAGCATACACACATTAACCACACGATGGCGCTAGAGACTAAATGACAGCCTTCAACGTCCGCTGTCTTGCCTTGCTTGGAATATATATATATATATTTTAATGCATTGGAGTGTTTAACATCATTAAGCATTAAACCATTGTGTATGTTTAACTTTACATGAACTCCTTCAAAGTACTTATGAACGTGTTCTTATACGGGGTCGTTCTGTTGCATTCAGCACATCGTTAACAAGTTTGACCGATTATGAATAAATATTTATAAAGTAAATTAAATAAGCTCTTCGTTAAATAGCTTAAAATAATAATGGTATTAACTAATGGTAGCCTCATTGGTAATTTTTTTATGTGCATTTCAAAATTATGCAATTTTATTAAAATGTATACATTAAAAAATATAATAAATTTCATGTTGCAAACATGATGGTGTCACATTTAGTATTCATTATTTTACTGTTTACTCGTTATGACTGTTTTTAAATTCATTAATACTTTTGTTATGCTTTATTAAAGCAGAAAAAGTTGATTCTTTCAGAAATTGTCAAGTGCAAAAATTTGTCTGCATTGCTTTGCGCATTATCAAGTTGTCTCTTACAGTAATAAAATATAAGCCTCACCAAATGAAACCAGAAAGGATAAACAATTTCCGGTAGCAAATAGATTTGTCCTCATTTTACTATTATTTGTGTGTTGTCAACATTTGTCCTAAATATCCTTTTACCAAATGCAATTGTGTTTTTTTGTCATGGTTGCGGTATTCTGATAAAGCAGCACGAAATCAATAAAGGACAGTGTGTGTTTGTCTGTGCGTGTGTGTGTGTGTGTTTTAAATTTTTATTTTCGGTTGCATTTAATTTAGTTGTTTCGTTTCATTATATATTTTTGTGCTTTTTTTAATTTGCTGTTGTACTTGTTATGCTTTTGTTGAGTTATTTTTGTTGTTGTATCTAGTTATTGTTGTTTTGAATAGTTATGATTATTGTTTTTATTTGTAGTTGTTTTTAGACTAGTTTATTTTTGTTATTTGTCTTTGTGTTTTGCACTTCAGGGCCAACATAGCATCTATTAATATTTAAGCATTTTGGTTGGTGGTATGCTGTGATTGTTGATTGTTATTGGTGTATCTTGGCTCAATAAAAGTGTTTTTTCAACTGTGGTCTCTGCTTGACACATTGCCCATGCATGTATTTTTTTCCTGTGGGTGCTCTGGATTCATTCAACACTTGAACGGCGGACAAATTGAAAACTCCTCAAAGCGTGTGCATGGTTGGTAGCATGTGCCCTGGTGACCACTCCTTGCTGTCCCCTGCATCTCACCTCAAATCTCATTCCCCAGTGAGGATAGGTGGTGTCAAAAATGGATTGATGAAGAAAGTATTTTCAGAGCTTGTAGTCAATCAATCACAGTGAGTTAGAATTCCTTGACATAAAAGTCAATAAACATGTTCATACATTATATACACTCTTTATAGGTACTTTACTTTCTGAGAAATATACAGGATAAAGTTGATTTTTTTTAAAACTTGTTTAAACTACAAAAAACTTCAATTACTCAACACAGATTGCGCTTAAGTATATGATTTGGTCAAAGGTTAAAAATTAAATGTCTGAAATAAAAGTTCTCAAAAACTTACAGTACAATATACTGTGGATCTTCATGTGCCTAATTGGCAATGTATATTCTCCCTCTTATCGTTTATTTTTTTTCATGCCCCCGTTCAATTGAGGAACTGGATGTAAAAGTGGCCAAAGTCACAGTTACACTGAGCAGCTACCTGGCTTCAAAGGCCTTGTGCAATGAGACTGGACCAAGATGAAACAGTGAAGCTCACACATAAACACACACAAAGCAGAGTGAGATGGGAGATAGAGGCCTTGTCCGACAGCTGAGATATAGCACAAAGGCCCTGGGGAGTTTCAGGGGAATTCCACAGAGGGAATTGGACATGTCTGATTTACACTAACACTTTGGCTAAACTTGCGATAAAAGTTCACCAAAGAAACATTGCTGGATCTGTCTTTATCCATCTTGCCCTCCATCACTCTCCGTCTCTCTTCTGCTCTTATTTTCTCCGTAAAAACTTGCAAATATCACATTATTGTGAAGCTGAGCATCATAATTTATACTGCTATAGGAAATGAAAAAAATAAGTTTTGTACGAGCAAGGACGGAGAGGGGAGACGAGAGGAAGGAACACAAGGGGAGTGAGAGAGTTGAGAGACACTGAAAGAAAACATGTTCATTTTTTATCAGCCCTTTTCACCCAATGGGGAGTCGAGGAATGTAATGAAGAATCTGGCCAGAGATAAAGAGAGGAAAGTGGTTGGTACTGTACTGTACTAAGTATGCGTGTGTGATAATGTATATGACAATATTTTCGGGGGGGATCAGTTTTGGCACAGAGGCGAATACACTCACTGGACGCTATATTAGGTACACCTACACCCACCTTGAGATTTATTAAGAGCTGCATAAATGCAATACAGATAACACTGTTTTGGTAGACAGTAAAAAAAAAGTTTTTAAATAATTTGTCTTGTGATATTTACTGTGGTAGACGTACAACTGATCACACCGTATTTAGTTTATTTGTTCCATCGTACAGTAAAAGGGGTAAAATATTCATTGCTCTACTATCCTGTGTTATACTTCTACACCACTGCAAACATTTGTTGAATACAGTCATCCCTAAAATTGTTCATGGGTATGAATAATTTTGGGCATGACTCGATAATGCTTATATGCCAATCAAACTGCATTTTCTTTGTAGAGATGGAATATTTGATACACCAGTGTGCGGTTAGGGTAAATTAAATCAGAACAAAAAAATCTTAATGTTAAGGTTTGTTGTCTTATCGGCAAAGTTGAAAAGCATGACAATGGAGCTGTTTAGCAGTTAGTTTGTGCACATTTCATTAATTGCTAATAGAAAATGACTTAAACCTGAATAAATAATAATGGTGGATACAATGTAACAGAAAACATTTATACAGCGAGCTCTTCGTTATAATATTTCACTGGCATTTACTTTTTACAGCTTCATTGTTATTACATGTCAAAGAAGAAACAAAAATAGTTCCAGGATACATTCAAAGACAACCCACCCCCTCACCCACCAAAAAGTCACATGTATCCCTCATGGAAAACTCAGTTCCCATGGCAAAGCAAAATTATTTACATCTTGACCATGTCCTGGTCACAGAGCCAGTGTGACCCAACAGACATTTGAGAACATGCGGTGTGTAAAACAAAGGCCGACTCCATTATTATTTACACCCCTACACACAAGAGACTAATGCAATGTTGACGCACAAGAGTTGAATTAAAAAAATGTTTACATCACATGACTGAACACCTAACTACAATTTTTGTTGACATTGTGCGACCCAGACAAAACACTAAAATTACTGCCTGCCAAGTCAGATGCAAATGATCACGACGTTTCAGCTGTTTCACTTTTACAAAAATGACCTTTGACATTTTTTTTTACAGCATTGAAAAAAGGTAAGAGCACATAGCAATCTCCCTTATGTTCCAGTGAATCAATCCATGAAATAAAAATAAATAGTTTAACAGGCGATATTTACAAGTGGTGATGACACTAAACACTTTATTGTATTTGATTTGTTCCTGATATTGTGACAAATTACACTCTGCTTACCACAAAATAATTTCGATGTGACCATTTTCCCATGCAAAAATGTACAATGTACAAGAAGTTATGCATGGCTTCTGTTCTAACTTCAAATGAATTGATTTTGCAATCAATTTGAGTTGGTCCAGTATGAATAAATTTGATTAGCAATTAGCCCCCTAAAAACGGATGCCGAAATATAAGATGACGATGAGTTACTTTGGTAATGTGGACTAGATGGAAGTCTGCTTGCTCGGGCTTAAATTATTTCTGAGGTGCAACTTTTTCCACCATCATTAAATCACATTTAATGCTCTTGGGGAGTATTCGGGTGAAAAGTGCGCTTTTATGACTCCCAAGGTTTTTCGGTGAAATCTGATTAATTGCTCAGTGAGTCATGTTCAGATAGGGCTGAAGCTAATAATTTGAAGCTTCACCAGAGTGCACTCTGGTTACTTTAACCCTCAAAAGGAATGGGCACAGGAATTTCATGAGTGGACACACATGTAAGAAGGAAAGAATGAAATGTCCTTGGGCAACCTCGGTTTCTGCTGCATTGATTTTGGCACACAAAAGTATTAACAATCAATCAGTCCGACGCTACCGTTTTGCCACAGTGAGTGAACGTAGACTCAGATGGCCAGTTGGAGCTTGGTGAGGTTTCTCTGGTGCATGTTGTGGTGCCGCACCAACTCATCACTGCGGGCAAACCTCTTCTGACAGTTTGGCCAACGGCAGTTGAACGGCTTCTCGCCTGAAGGGTGAGTGGGAGACGTGCACATGGAGAAAAAAAGAGGGTTAGGGAAAACAAAGTTTTATTGAAATATCTTTTGTTATTTATCCATGCGTTAGTCTATGTATCTGTTATGCCCAAATCATAAATTATTATATTCTGTAAACATGAACATGGATGAGGTATAAAAGAAAAAATAAAAGTTTACGCACTTGTTTTACCTGTATGAGTCCGGGTGTGTGTCTTAAGGTGATCAGACCGAGAGAATTTTCTCTGACACGTCTCGCATTGGAAGGGTTTAACTCCTAAACACATGTACAATTTGCATGCACACAGATGGGAGTTTCACACACACACACAAGAGAGAAATATTCAGCACACGCGCACAGAGAGGGAGACAGAAAAATAAAGTAGAGCGGAGACTTGCAGGAAAGGCAGTCCAAAGCTTTGCCAGTTTTTTTGTAACGCCAGCCAAGATCAGGGTTGCCCCTAACTTTTGCCAAGAGCCGCAAACCGAAAAGTAGGATGATTGTTGGGTGTGTGTGCGTGTTTGCTTTGACATTTCTCACCTTAAACTCACATGGGCAAAGGTATATGTACTTGACCAAAAAAAAAAAATACAGAGAAGATTTATGGGGGTGGGGGGGCATATAAAGAGCCGCTTTTTCGGTAAAAAACAAGCTGCGGGGAAGGATATGGCCTCTGGGTGGGACTTCCAACATGTTTGACATTAGGAGACCATTTGGACAAACCTGTGCAATTTACACATCATGGCCATCATGCAAACAAGAAGGTTGGAGCAAATGGGGAGGCCAAAGAGAAGGAATAAGTGAAAATCAGGCAATAATCAAACCTGTGTGCCTTCTTTGGTGTCTTTTGAGCTGGTCAGAGCGAGAGAAGCCCCGACCACATTCTGCAACGTCACAGTGGTAAGGTTTCTCCCCTAGACGCAGACAAAGAGAGGGTATTGAACGAGCACAAATTTCCCTGTACTTGTCTGTTTGGCAATAAATAACAGATGCAATACACTCCTCAATGCCAGATGTTTGCTTAAGAACAGGACAGCAAAGAAGTGACAGACAAAAGATGAGAAAACAAGTCATGGCAAGGAGCTTTAAATTTAATATTTTGCTATGATTGTACACATCTGTGTCTTGGCTTATTTGTATAATATTGCCCATTTAAAAAGACAAAGCATTCGATTATAAAAAAAATAGGCATGAAATTTTAAATGCAAGTGTGTAATTTTATATGCTTATTTCCCTCTGGGTAAAATTGTTTGACAGTTAGAAATGCTATTCAAAACACTCTAATTCAAGTCAACTTTATTATGCTACCATAACTTAAATTTGTAATATGCACTGTATAATGATAAAGATAAAAATTTGATTTTTGATGGCAAATTATTTTTAGGAATAGAAATCAAACCGAAACCAGACTGTAAAGATTGGGCAAAAATACAATCACCTTTTAAACTCATCGAGTTGTGCTTTTAACTTTTAAGGGTATCTTTTTACCACTTTGTAGTAAAAAATAAAGCAATGAAGTATATACACATGAATATTTTCACACTTTCATCTTTTTTCCCCCTGCCTATATTTCACAACAATTAAATTGCAAGCACTCTATTAGTTTGAACTTGCTTGCATTTCACTGAGTTATTTTTGCTTTAATGAAGTGTGTGTGCGTTTGTGGGCGAGGGGTCTGATAAAATTCAAAAAGGCAAAAAGAAGTAACAATGCACTCTTGTATTGTATGCACCTGTGTGTTTGCGGCCGTGCATCTGCAGATGAGACAGCTTAAAGTAGCGCTTGTTGCATCCTGGGTGTGGACACATGAATGGACGTTTCTCGCTGCTCTCTGATCGAACTATTGCTGGACCAATGCTGGGAACCCGCCTTACATCCTGCATGCACACACACACAAACACATTAACAAAACAAATGAAATATCTCATGCCTGGAAAATATAATCTATAGACATTCTGATTTATATTTATTCCATTCAGTTAATGAGACTAATCATGTAATTTAATCAACCTTGCTCTTTTGGGATCATTAAAATAAAATGGTCATATTCTTTCTATATTTTCATTTGATAATAATTAGCTGTAAGGTGACCCCGATTTGACTGCAGCCCATTGGGAGCTGTTAGTCACGCCTTTTAGACAGAGCGCCCCATTAGAACCCTGCTGCTCACTGCAAATGCCCTGTGGAAGAGAATCACAGCAAATACCATAAAGTTCAACAACAATCAGGAAAATAAAGCGAGACCTTATCTTTATACGGTTTGAAGGAATTTGAACTATTTTCTCTATCTCCTTTGTGAAACCTGTTGATGGTTACATTTGTAACATACCCATGTTAATTTCCTGCCTCTAAATGTTTGTCCCATTGAAATCGTCACAACAGGTGACCTTCAAGCATGAAGAATGATTCCATTAACTTTGATGCACTTGGCCTGCTTTAAAACACCTCTTTGTCATTCTTCAGACTAAGCACGCGTAGGGTATAAAGCGAATCAAACAACGGCTGAATATGACAGGAATAGTTGAACTGGTGGATTCCTGTAAGACTGATCGCACCATCATCACAGGCTCTCATCCCATGGAAGTCTTTTATGCAACACGTTCAAGATACTGGACCGCACTGTATAGTCAGTCCAAACAAAAAATGCCTGCTCAGCTCCTTCTGACCAGTTTGACTGCCAGAATTAACCAACTTGGTAAAAAAAAACAATACATATTTAAATTAATAATCCACCTTGGCTGATAATGTTCCAAGAAATCCAATTCACTATTGTATGAAATGAAAACATGCATGAAGTCCAAATTAAACTAATATGCATCCTGGCTAGTGTGGCTGTGGCTCTTAAACCAGGAAAGCAAGCTCAAAGACAAAAAGGCATTTTTTTTTGTTGTGGTCAACACAGACAAAGTCCTACTCTGTGAAAAAAAGTAATCAGTTAAATAATTTAAGTCTTCACAGTCAGCACCAGCGTCAGTCAGGACGGAAACATTCTGTACCTGGTTGACGTGGGTCTGAGATGGACTGTTGGGGGTAAACAGGTTTGTTTTAGCAGACTAAACACTCCTATCTGCTGAGGACTCTTTAGAATCTGTGTGTAAATGTGGTAGTAGTTGGAGGTATTCAGCTGACTTCAGTTCTTTTGTTGAATGCATCTTCACAGATTGGAAATAATTGCCTGCAAGCTAAGCTCGAGCTGTACAGTCCGTATCAGAAATGGGGAGAGGACCAGATGTAGTAGTCAGTTATACATTCTTGTCATTTCTGCGATGCTTCTTTGTCTGTACTGTGCAAACTGTAAATTGCATGATAAAAACTGTTATGGCTAAATCTCAACCTGTGACTATTGCAAGATTGCACAAAATCCAGAGAGTGAATCAAAATGGTGCAGAAGGTGACGGAATACGGTGCTATATTTCACTGGTGATTCCAAAAGATGAATTAGTAAACCAGATAGCGACTTACAGTTAACATCACTTCTAGAGTAGGACTCTTCTGGGAGGATAGAGTAGCGGCAAGAGATTCAGATGGCAGATGATCATTTGTAGACTTTAGGTTCATATTCACCTTCATTGATCTTCAAACTCAATACAGAGAGATGACAAATATATTTCTAGCTGTGCGATCATTGTGCAATTAGCACAACAGAGAGCCGAGCTTTATCATTCATACGGAATCAGTTTTTAGATAATCCAGTCTCCCAAAATTCTAAATAGTTGAAAAAGGTCCACTACTCCACTTGACTCAGTCTAGATTTGTTCGGAATTCTCGAGAGGGAAAAATGACACCAAAAATCTTAAATCTAAACAGGGGATTACTAAATATCTCAAAGCATAATTTATAGCTCATCACAAAGTCAAAAACAAGAAACATCATAAAGCATATAGCACTGAGATCATAACAAGCGTCAAAGGTCTCTATTTTGGTAAACTGGCAACCATTTGCTTGGCATAAAGTCTATTTCAGCATAACCCCCAATTTATCCACAATTTGGTGACAGAAAGGAGACGGCACATCATTTTTGTACCAGTCATGTTTATAAATTTGGTAGACGTGCGACACTGCACTGGGCGTTCCTGCCACAGCACATCTGCCAATTTGGTAAAAAAAAAAAAAAAAAAAAAAAGTAAGCTAGATTTAGGCTACCTAGAACCACGCATAAGGGACATGAAGTGAAATTAAATCATTAAATGCTTAGTCCGCAGACAGACATACCTGTATTCCTCTGAAGACACCATGTGTGTGTATGCGGTACTGTGTGCTGCAGCTGTACACCATGGGCGCGCTTGGGTCACTGTCGTAGCCCCCTGCATGACTACAAAGAGAAGAGACAAGATTTGAGCAGGGTCAAGTTGCTGTTTGGAGAAATTTATTTGGGCCAAATGAGGTAAAAATGTGGAGTAGACACAAAGCACACAATGTGAGTGCACAACATTTGGGTCTGTGCTGTCTGCCTTCTATGGTCCCCCTGAGAGAATAAGGTAGAAAAAACAAGGTTGAAAAAACCTACACAAAACTTTTGCAAGATCTCACAATTCTTTGATATATTCTGGATCCAAAAATGTAATCACAGAATTAAGCATACAATAAAACGACAGACAGTAATGGCCCTCAAATTTAGAATCTTCAGTGAAGCTAATCTTTGTACTGAGGTATGTGACTATGAGACCCACACAGGGATAGCATGTGAATTCCACACAGAAAGGCCTCATTGTATAGATACCGCATATCATTACATTAACAAAAACTGCCTTACTTGAGCCATCACCATACCGTTTTGGTGTTTCAGTGAGACTAGGGAGTATTCGGGACGAGGAGCTAAGTTGTCATAGCGTTTGTTTCTGGTTAGGTCAACTGGGAAAATAAATCCTGAGGGACCAGACAAAGCATGTCTGAGAAAATTATGATGAATAAAATTATCAGACATGTTTTTGCTGGGCGTTACGGTGAATGTTTTCTTTTACATTCCCCCTGTGCAGCAGGTCCAAGTTGTGGCACAGGTGGTGTAATACGATTTTGGTGAATCTGATCAAGGTGCTGTCAGATTCTGACAACTGTGAATATGCGTGGTGGAAGTCCCAATATTTCATTCAAACATGATAACATCTTTAGAATAATTTTAAAATCACCCCCTGAGCCGTTGTCCAAGTGCCCACTTCACAGCAACGATCTACGATCACGCTGGCCATCTTAATATCATCAGCAAGTGGAGATCTTTTAGTAATTCCTTGTAAATGTACTTTGCATCTGCATGGACTCCAGCAAGTTAGTTTATATATGCTTCTGCCATGCAGACATGTCATGTGCTCTCCAGCGCTAAATTTAAAAAGGAACGAGAGGAGCCACTCTATTTCTATTGACCTGAAGCGAGCCGGCTGTGTTCACTCCCACAACGACGCAAGTGGCAAATTAAAAAAAATAAATAAAAATACACGAAGAAACAAAACTCCATCCATGCACACAGTTCCGTTGGGCATCAAAACAGGGTTTCATCTCTTGGCTGAGGAAAAAAGTTTGATAAGTCTGGGATCATCCTCTCTCTGGATAACCGTGTGGAGGAGTAGAACAACACTTGCATTGTGAGACACATCTGCAAGGGTAACCTTCAACATCTGATAACATCCACTGAGAAACGTGTTTATATATCCCTCTGTCTGTAAGCAAGCGGAATCTCGTCGCTACATCTGCTGGACAATGAAATGCCACCATCATAATAATTAACTATCCATTGTGATTGAATTTTTGCTAAAGGTGGTGTAAACTATTATCATTGTTGAAATACAGCGACAGAACAGTGTTTCAGGTATCCAGTACAATAACAGAAGAGAAATGTTTCTTCAACCAAACTATGGCCATTAAAATAATGGACATTGCAGTTTGACATTACTGCAAACCACAACCACCAAAAGCACACAGATTGCAAAGTATATTCCACTTAAATTCATCGCAACAGTGTCAGCTGAGCAGCTTATGCAACAACATCAAAGTTTCATGCACGTACACATTGAGAAAATCCCATGCAGTTTGTGTGTGTTTGTGTGACCTAAACTAAAACTGTGCAAAACTCCCCAATGCTTCCTCTTCCTCCAACCAGTTTCTCTTTATCTCATTCTCTTCCAATGACTCCCACCTCTTCCTCCCTCTCATCTCTTCCTCTTCAACCTTACTCCCCCATGCCTCTGTATCCCCCATTGATAGAGCGGCACAAATGAAAAGCAAGACATTGTAATCAAACTTTCATCACCAACCCTATTTGACACATACTTTTCTAAACTAGCGTTCCATGCACGTACACAACTTTATAAGAAGCATTCACATATACAAAACACACTTGTTCATTTACTATGGTGGGTGGATGCCTACTGATTCGAAAGCATTTGCAGGTCATGATGACACTGCAGTAGTACAATGTGGATGGATTTTTAAATTGGATTTTGTTATACATATTTTTTCTCCAAGTTTTGTTTCTACTTGCATATTTGGGTTCCAAGTTTGTCCACAAAGAGAGGACATAGATGTAGTAGCCTTTCAAAAACAGGTCTACGGTTCTTATCTAATAAATTAATGTTTTGTTTGTGTGTCAGAGTTCCCTTGAAGAAGCAGGAGGGTAGAAAGGCAACAAACCTGATTACACAACTGGATGCGGACTTTGTTTTAAATTCAGTTTTAATTTGTTCTTGGATTTGTCTAATTTGTTAGCTTTTAGATGTTACATAGCTTCTTTTGGAGGGCCATTATGACCATTATGGCAAATAAATGTATGGGCACCTCATATACAGTAAAAGCTACAAAACAAACTGACAAATAACTCATTTGCAAATAAGACGAGTAAAAACTGGTCAAATATTTAAAAAAAATTGTTAAAAGTGAACACAATTTGCAATTCTAGTAATGACACACGAATTTGATGCACAATTTGTCTTCGCGGGCCACAAAATAATTTGGTGGGCCGTATCTGGCCCCCAGGTCTTGAGTTTGACACCTGTGCTCTAGGCACTGCTTTTGACATGAAAGGGCCCTGATCTGATTGCTACATTAAACAATAAGTTGGTCAACAGATTACATGAGTGGTGATTGACATTTTATTTTCTATTAATTGACCTGTTTCTTGCTATGGACAAATTCCATCATCAGTACAATATATATTTTTAAAAATGTCACAGAAACATCGATAGATACGGTATTGGGCAATATATATCCATCCGTCCATTAATTGTCCATACTGCTTAGCCCCACTATGTTGCCAGTGATCTGGAGCCTTTCCCAGCTGACTTTGGAGAAGTCAAAAAAAGAAGAATTCACACTCCCAATGACACCCATGGACAATTTCCAAGTCTGCAGTGACAATTAAATGAATGTTTTTGGTGAATGTACTCAGAGAAAACCCATGCAAGCACAGGGAGTGCACGCAAACCTGGACTCAAACTCCCATCCTCAGTACTGTGAGCCATATCCGCTATCCGCTAACCACTCCTCCACCCTGCCACATAAATATGCTAAACCAACATTGCCATATGCACGTTGCCTTCCCGCAGACACTGCTAATTCACTGCATAGAAGCAGTTAGTAGTCCTCTTTCATTGCTGCCCCTAAATGTTCTCTTTTTAAAAATTGCACCCAACTGGCTGCATCTTCGTAAAGATAGCAATGGATGAGTTCCTACCTCTTCATGGTGGATGCCAGTGTATTGACAGGGTTCCAAGCCACACACTCCAACTGAGAGGTCATTTGATAAACATTTTCACCACTGTGGAGGACAAACAAGATGTAGAAAATAAAACTCATGAGCTGAGTGTCCCCTTGGGATGTTATGTCGCTTCATGTTGGGAACACTGGTGACAAATGTCAACACATTTACACATAGAGGCACAGAAACACACACAATTTGAGGTTAAAGAAGATAAAAATACTGCTCAAGACAATTGAACTCACCAGCAACATGAATGAAACAAAGCCAAGGGGCATGGCCGTGACCTTTCATGCTCACGTTTATGTACACACACACATGCTGGATTTACAGCCTCTTATATACGCCACCTACAGCCTGCAAACAATCTGGAGAGACGAGTGGGAGTGACACCCTGCTCAAAGCACAGCTACTATTTAGTGGAGCCTCACAAACAGCACAGTTGTAGTTTACATTGAGGCTGGACACAAGCTTCAACAATGCAACCGAAAAATTAATTATTTCATTAAAAGGAATAAAACAGCACCAATGTGTTTGACCAAAGGTTGGTGTGTAAGCTAAATCTTATTTTATTTCATCTGATATCCTCATTCTTGCTATCAATCTATGTCCCAACTTTTGTCTCCCTAAACAAAATTATTCCAAAAAGTATTATTCCTGAAGCAATGATGAATCATTCATATTTTGATTTACTCACAACTCTGCTTAGTGTGAAATCTAGGCCCTCTTTGTTGAACAAAAGCTATTGCTTATAAATGGCAACATGGAAAAACAGGTTAATTGCATCTTCTGCCATCCAACGGAAGAGCAAATAATTGTTCTGTCACTATACATCTCTGGCATTGACGGATAGAAACAATATTTATAGAAAAAGAATAAATGCTTATACCAACATACAGTATTTACAGCCCCACATAAAATCACACTAATACAACATCAGCATGTTTTATTTCATGTGGATCAAGTGGGCCAACTTGACAACATGCCAATTAAACACAGTGCAACTTGTACCAGGCTGTGAGATTAGACAACCACGTCAACCCATATGTGTGTGCGTGCAGGCGTATGCATGTTTCTGTGGAAGAGAAACAGGGGGGAACATAAACTTGGAGGTCTGCTGGTCGTCTTTGTCATAAAAATAAGCCGTTGCTTCCCAGCAAACACACGCACACACAGACCCACATCACACTGTGGCATTCACAGAGACTCGACTGCTGCTCGGCAGTCTCGAAGGAAAACACTATCATAAAATGTAAAAGATGTTTTTTTGGGAAACAACAACATACAAAAGCAGCGCAAACTGGTAAACATCTAATGCTGCATTTATGAAGTGTCCCCATAAGTAATGGGCTGCCAGTCGATCATTTTTAATTGTAATTGATTGCATGATTTCCATAGTTGATGTACCGTATTTTCCGCACTATAAGGCGCACCTTCAATGAATGGCCCATTTTAAAACTTTGTCCATAAATAAGGTGCACCGGATTATAAGGCGCATAGAATAAATAACTCAACGTGGCTCAAACGTTAATGCACTCACAATATAATAACACTCGAAATAGTTAAAACAATAACGATATATCAACAACTCAACGTTGCTCAAACGTTAATATCACACAACACACAAAATAAACTTACTTTAATAAATTAGTCCTCATCCACGAATCCATATTGGTCCATATATAAGGCGCACCGGATTATAAGGCGCACTGTCGGCTTTTGAGAAAATTGGAGGTTTTTAGGTGCGCCTTATAGTGCGGAAAATACGGCATATACAGTATACGTATGTGGTGCACTGGTTAGCATGTCCACCTCACAGATTAGAGGTGTAAGGGTTCGATTCTGTTTCTGGCCTTCCTGTGTGGAGTTTGCATGTTCTCCCTGTGGTTTTCAAATAACTGAATCGCCCAATTACAGAGTGATTTCAGATCCACTGCAAATTTTTCAACCTCTGTTATAATTTTGAAGAGTTTTAATTCACACATCAAAAAGACTTTTCAAACTCATCCATCATATGTCTAGACATGCATACACAAACATCAGGAAAGGAAATTGAACCACATCGAGAGGAAAGCTTCAATGGCACAGAGACCTGTCCTGAAGGTGAACATCCTGTTCAAACGGCATCCTGTCATCGTTCACTGAATTACAGTGAAACAATAGTTGCAAAAAAATCCCACCTTTAATTGCTGTTGTAGTATCATAAAAATAGATTTTGTATGTGGGGTCAGCATCATGACACTATTTGTAATCAATGTGTACAAAGTATGTGTGTGTATGTACCTGTTGTAAGGATTCCTCAGCAGCAGAGCCTGACTGCCGGTACAGCTGTCTGAAGGGTTGTGGCATCCATACATTGATGGAGGCATCGGATACTGCTGCTCTGCTACACATATACACAAAAATATACATATGCATACAAACATGTACATAATGAGGCACACACAGACATATTGTATAATGCATGTGATTGTTTCTGTCAGCATTCACGTAATTCTTAACCTGTTTTCAAGCTCACGTGTCTCGGATAATGCAATGCTAAACATCAGCATAGACTTCAGAATTTTATTCCAAGAAATTTACTCGTTTTTTAAATCAAAATTTAACTGAATTAAAATGCCATTATTGCATTCCAGCGCCCCAATAAATGTTTTAATGGGGAAAAGAAAGCACTTGTATGAAAACATAGTAAACAGAGAGAATGAAATAAATAAAAATTAAATTAAATAAAATGTTATAGAAGTGAAGTAACTAAGTTACTTTTAAAAGCAGTACTTTTTCAAGGTAATTGTTGTGACACTATTTGCACCACGAAATGAAGAATTACTGGGGGATACCTCATATCTCGAAAAACCTTAAAATTGAGGCACTGGAAAATCAACATACTACCTGTCTTGGCATAACTACATAAAAGCATGTATACAAAAAAAAGAAAAATCTGACAATAATTCCAAAATAATAATCAGCCTCAACACTTGTGTTGAGAAAAGAAGAACATGAGATGGCAAGAAGAATAATCCACAGCGGAAGAAATGTGAAGTAAGCTCACATCGCAGGTCACCACTTAGCAAAGTTAAGGTACAGGCTGTGGCATAACTCAAATTTGCATCGACGTTTTCACTACAGCATCCTGACATATTCTTGATATTGAAAAATACCCATCCAATTTAATAAAGGTGTTATGATTAAAACAATTTGACCCAGGAAGGGATTCGTTTTTTACTTCTATTGGAATATTTGATTCAAAAAACATACAAATGGTCGGATGAAGTTATGTTATGGATTGCTTTCCACTGTGGAGCTCCCAGGGTCAATGGAAAGCAAGGATGGGTATCGAGTTCCATTATGTTAGTCTTCTTAAAGGCCTTTTCTATTCATCCCCTTTTCCAATCTTTATCCCCAAATCTCGTTTTTTGTCCCTGTGTTTGCTACTCGAGAGTCAACTGCTCCCTTGACAGTTCCTTGCATTCCAATTTCTCTCCCACCTCCAAAAATGCTGCTTATATCTGCTGCAAAGATGTCCCAAAATTTATTGGAACACAACACAAAAAAAACACTTATCACCACTAACACACACCGAGTATTTTTAACGGGATGGGTAGGTGGATGAAAGAGTGGATGAGAAGAGAAGCCCAGGGGGTTTGTGAGTCAGGATGTGGCTGATTTATTCTTCTGACAAACCAGGTCAACACGAAGACGTCAGAAAACGTCCCCACTGTGAGGTCAGCGGTCTTACAGATGCGGTCGTGCACCCACTCGCGAGACATAAATACATATTCAGTTAAATCTGTTTTAGTCTCCTGAGACTGTGACGCATTGATTTCGTGCGATGTTACATCATATCAAACATACCGATGGAATTCTGATGACTTAGAGTGTCTTCATGTTTGAAGGAGTGGTTGGAGAACTGCGAGCTGGGGTGAGTTGGCGTGTGACCGTAATTGCTGGCGCCATCGAACGCGACTGTGCTGTAACCTGCAACACACAAACACAAAACTCAAGTCACATTAATGTATTTTATATTTTAGAATTAAATCACCATCAGCATGTTGTTGCTGTGTTTAAATAGCAATTAGTTGCACCTCAAAATATTATTAGTATAATCACTATTTAGTTGTCAAATCTGTAATCAAATAAACACACACGCTGAATCAATGTCTGACACTCAGATGTGATTCATGACATGACTGACTAAATGGCAGAACTCAACCCCATAAATCACACACGCAAGACACATGCACACACACAAACACACACTGAGTTAAGTTTAAATGCAATGTAGCGCGATAAATTGAGTGGGAATGGAAAAACAAAACTCATCCTATTATTTTCTACTTCCTTTGTATGTTCCTGCATTGATGAGTGCGTATGTTTTTTCCATGTAAAATTGAATTTCTCTTTTAATTTGAAAATCCTTTGATATGCTTAATTACCCACCAAACCGCGAATGACATATTGTCCATCCAGATGGAACTAGACTCAGCCATGGGTGCCTCTTCACTAGGTAGAAGTTTTCGCGGTGACGCCTCGGTCCCTGAGTGACCCTGCGCGGCTATCAGCTCTACTGTGTGACCTGAGTCTTGCTCTTAGTTTGTTTGCCTGTGCTTGTCCAGCCACAGCGGGGACCAGATAAACCAGGTCAGAGGTCAGCTCAGTGCTTTGATTATAATGTTATTCCTAAATTATCTGCTTGATAAGCATGTTATTGCTAATTAATCTACTGGGCACGGATAAACAGTTCTATTATCCTGAATGAACACGACCGAATGTGATCCTCATTGTTGACATTTGACTTGTCTGTTTTAGCCCATGATTTTAGCCCATTTTGAAATCTAAAAATAATAAATCAAATCCAGTTGATTTAGTGGACGATAAGATAAAAGGCATCAAAAGTGATCATTTGAATGGATTGATAAATTAATATTTTAAGTCACTAAAATTGTCTCAAATTCCCAAATTGATTGTGACTTTCTATGCTTGTGCGGAAGAAACAGCTTGAGAAAACATTCACGATCTTTCACTACATTATTTAAATTGCTTGCACTTAAATCATAATCATTTATTGTAAAATTATTCGTAAAATACAGGAAAATGTAAGATTTCAAGCCGTGAATTACTGCATTGTATTTTATACTCGAGAAATTGTGTTTATTGGGATCCTTCATTTTACTGATTACGGTTCATTTTACATTTGACTGATTTCTCAACGTGTTTCAAACTTTTTACAATTTACATAAATCTTATATAAATCAAAATACTCGCTAGTAGAATTGAATCAGAAGCGACATCCATTTTAGTGTGCAATGCAATGCTCAACAAAACATAGTTGTATTTTTAAACAATAAAAAAATCTAATATAGATTATGAAAAATGCATGATACAGAATTTCGGGTCAAAATAATGTCAGAGCATCAGGTACAATTATTCCATGTCTTTCCTGGTGCTGACATTCCTAACTCATGAACTTCATCAGACACATTTGCAAAATCAAATAAGATGCAATAAATATGCTGCATCACATATTCTGCCGTTACAAAAGTAATAACGCTCAGCGTTTACCATCACTGTCCGAGAGGTTCTTAATTACCTAAATGTTTTTATTGCGGTTGTAATTTCAGTTAAATACTATTCTCTCATATAATAGTTTAATCGAGTAACTGGTTTCAGCCCGATGCAATGCAGCTCTCCACTAATGACCTCTTTGATAAATGAATGGAAAATAAGCATTGCATTTTTGGACACAACTTTTACTGATGGAATCGTGTAGGTATTTGTGTGTGTAGCTAATATTGTGCTGAGTGAGTGCAGCAGGTCAATTCCACATAAAAAGAAACAGAAGCCTTTTGTTTCAAATTCTATCATGTCAGTTGTGGTGCGAAATGATGTATCCATCTTTATCTTCCCAATATATGTTTTTCTTTCTTTTAACTTTTAACAACTGCTTCTTTAGGAATAGTACAGCGCTTATACCGTGGTGCGTACATATCTTTAAACTCCATAAAGCAACTGTCAAAAGTAATTTGTAGAAATGTGAGTTTCATTCTATTTCTTCAGAATCTTGCTTATCATAGACTAGAAAGTCAGTGACACATTGAGGGATTGAAGTGAACAAGGAATTGGAGGCCGTGAAGGCAACAGCTCAACATAGGTCATAGGTCACACAGATGTTATGTTAAGAGAATGAGCTACACATGAAGACAATCTGTATAGAGCAGGTAACACACGTGCACATACACGTGTAAAAATGTACAGTAGAGCATGTACCTGTCTGGTTGCGGGCGGCAGGCTGTGTGTCCATGCAGTTGGTCAGGTATGGTGGGTTACTAAACATCCTGCTGGGGGGTTGGTGATGATGCGGGGCACCGACTGAAGGTGGCTGGCTGGAGGGGGCCGGTGCAGGAGGGGGTCCCCCGAAGGCGGCCCCGTACCGACAGGCCCCCGTGCCCGTGAACTGCCCCGAGAAGTGGACGGTGAAGGCGCTGAGGCCGCAGTGAGGATCCGAGTCCAGGTGGTGGGGGTCGCTCGCGCTCCCCCAGCTGGGCTCCTGCTTGATGAAGGAGTGCGGCCCGAGGGACGTGTGAGGGGGTCCCAGAGATGAGTAAGGGGAGGTGGCAGTGTGGAAGTCCAGGACGGGAGCCCACTGTGGGGCCGTGTTGACTGGCAGAGCCGGGCAGCTTGGACTGGGCCCGGGTGGAACGGGAGGTAGCAGGGAGTTCAGGTCACGTACATCTGAACCCATTGTGGTCCAAAATTAACAAAAAAATAAAATGATGGAAGTTGCTTCCTTATCGATTAAAAAGCCTCACTGCCCTCTCGCACCCAAAGATCCACCTTGTTGCATAGGAGTCTAGCCAAAGTCTGGCTCAGTTGAAGCCCGTCGTTTGTTTGAAAATAGCACACACTCTGCGGAAACTCCTCAAGTTCATGGTGATGCAGCGGTGAGGTCAACTTTACGACGTTGAAAAGAAAAACAGAAGAACTCAACCGGCTGGGGTCTTTGCTTTGTCGTGGAGGAGTGTTGGGTCCATTCAAGAAGCACAGAGGTTGTCTTCTCTAATAGTGATCTCTGTGAATGGAGGAAGAGGAGTGGACCAGTGAGGAGGAGTAGCCCTCTTTACCCTCCATGCTCTCCATCTGTGTGTATGTGTAGGCGGAGTCAGGAGGTGACACTATATTTAAACACCAATATATTTTCTTTGAGTCATTTATTTTATGCATACAATCATTAAAAAAATGCATTATGACAAGTTGAGTTTATTTTCTTAAAAAACGTAACATCACAAACGAGATGAATATAAAATACATACAATTATATTTTGAATCAGTCTACAAAAATATTGTGTATATTTCATGATACGGTTGCAGTAAAATAAAATGATGCTAAAATGTATTGTTAAATTATAATGTATTATCACATGTGTCTTTATTTGCAAATTTCCCCATGGGGAGACTCATAAAGCTTATATTATCTCATCCCTACATTATATTTTGTTTTAATACTTGAAAGATTGTTTACATACTTACGTAAAATGTATGGCATTTCTATTGTGCCCAACTATAATATTATGAAGAATATGCATTTTCAATATTTATTGTACAGTGTAACTTCAACATGAAATGATCTGTATTCTGGTTAAAAGTATTCGGTTTGATAATTATTGGAATCGTGTTAATTAAGAGATGGGGCCTCTCCAGAACGAATGTCAACATCATGATAAAATAATAAAATATAATACACAGACTGAAAAAAAATACATATTTCACATTGGAAAAAAAATCGTTTTTTTATAGTCACGATTTTCACTGTCAATTTTAGCACAATGGCACTTTTATTCAGCAAAGCTTTCCACACACATACTAAAATTACCACTCTTGTTATTTTGCCCACAGCAGTACAAATTTCACAAACTGAACATTAGTGTATCAGTACTAATATGTTAAAATCTTGGACAGAACAGATTGGATAAGAATTTGCACTCAAGCACATCTGCAACATTAAAAAAGCTAGAAATAAAAAAAACAATTAACACCAGACGTGTCTTATAGGGATGGGAAGGGGGGGGGGGCATGTTCGTGCAATTATGTATTCCCAACGTGGGCCTATGGAAGGCCTGTTTAAGATGCTTGTTGTCCGTGGCTAGTCAAAAATTGGTGCGTATAACACCGGTAAATTCTCATTTGAAGATAATTTGTTGTTTGGAGAGGAGGAATGTGTTCCACTGTCTGCAGTGTGACTATCAATCTTCAGCAATATTGGTTGACCAGTCAGATGCATGAGTGCTCTTCTGGGATGGCCAGCTATGTTAATATTGAGAGTGGAGGCGGTCGTGCACGCAGGACAAAAGAAAAAAGACACGATGAGACAAGTCGGAGAGAATGTGCGTTTGGTGCTGCTGGTTTATTTCTTTGTTTGAAACCTATCACAGATCACAAGGCTTATCATGATAGATCAGTGGATCATTTATCAGCAAAACACAGAGCCAAAAGAGACAAACATGTCTTTGCGTCCAAATGTCACCTCAGCTGAAAACAAATGATGCGTTCGACTATGAACTAATGACATAGTGTATTTGACGCAGCATTGTGTGTGGGAAACATTTGACAGTTGTATAATAAATAATAAGAGAGTGCTTTAGACAGCCTTATTAGCTTAATACATCGACTATAGCAAAAACAGTACAAGAGCATTATTTAGATTGAAGGTAACAATGCTTAGTTTTGTTTGACACTGGAGGAATATTATATAAACAATGTGATTTATAATGGATAGATTTACAGTGGCGTACAACTGTACTGCATCATGTGTCTAATATTTCGGTTATCTCGCTTAACTTTAATACTTCTAACAGGGTCAATTAAAATTTTTCTGAATTGTCTTTGTATTTAAAAGTATTTAACAGAGTATTTAATAATAATACATTTTATTTCTCCCCATGCTCGTGCAAAATCTCACAACAAAAATCTCTCACAAAAATCTCTTGACTAAAGTGCTGACTCGAGTGTTGTGACATCATACTTGCATTATACATTGCGTAGGCACCATTACATTTTTGGATTTATTGACCTTTTTCACAGCATATACATTATGTGGGCAGCGTACAACAATAAATACAGTAGTAGGGGAAATACAAAAATAAAAGACTCACTTCCAATAAGTGGAGCGAAATAGTACAAGGAGCAAGGCAGACATTTTGGTGAAGGCCATGATGAAGGTTCAAATCCAAAAATGTATTATCACAATTTAAGTCCCCACGGAATCAATGTCAGCCTCCACCCACTAGAATCATAATGGCACCAGTGCGAATCATCTTTCAGGATAAGATGAACATTTGTAATTAATAGGTTGCAATATATATTAACAGCCCGGGGTGGAGGCCTGTGCTCTTCATTATTGTTAAAACATTCATTTTTACACTTGCTAAAAAAAAACAAAAAAAAAAAACAGCAAACTTAACTTACCACACTGCACAGATGTGACACAGATAATGCAATTCAAACGAATGGTAAGCATTATATTTAGTGCCTGTGTTGCTTTACATTTAGTTTTCTTGTCTTTCAGTTTTGTTGATGATCATTGATGGGCGGAGCCTGGTGCTGAACACAACATGCATCAGTTGAGCAGTGGTGTAAAGGATTGCTCAAGTTATCAACTTCACCAATTGGGAGATTTACTGTATTCTATGACTATTCTATGTTTGTCCCATGTTTCTGATTTTGTGTTTACACTAGTACAGTTACTTTGTGGGAGTGCAGTAGGATTGTGTATATGTATTTTCGATCGTTGCGGCCAATTTTTAGTGTATGGGGCCAACTAATCCCAAAATGAAAATGAAAATCTAGTTTTATGATCAGAACAGGAATGACTGCACATTGACATTTCAGTAATTCTTATTACCTCATACATGTATTGTATATGTTCTATTTCGAGCATTTTAATTGGCAGTTCAACAATGCCATTTAACACACAGATTTTTCTCCTCATGACAAGCACTTTTAGTACTATGTTCCTCCCTCATCCTCTCCCTCTGTTCCTCCTCGAGTTGAATCATGGGTCAGTAGTTCCTTGCAAAGAGAGAGGGAGCGAGACTGGATTTCCAGATGGTGAAGTCATCATTTATCTCTGCTCATCTATGTAACAAACTACTTATGTGCACTCACACACTATTGGGATTACTTTCAACCAGTGAAACATAGACCCGCAGTCTACATCCACTCATCATCACCACAATGGGATCCTTCTCCTACCGGACATGTTTCTTCAGAAGGGCTCAAACCAAATTGAGACATGACAGTGCGGTAATTAGTTCCAGAGAAAGAAGAAGTGTGCTGAGCTGACGTTTCCATTGAGAGAAAACACACTTTCCTTGTGACGTTTAAATGTGATTGTTAAAATGTGAGTGTCCATCTTGGATCCTCCCGTTTTGAAAACAAATATATTGCAGCTTTGTGTGTGTGTGTGTGTGTGTCTCAATTGCTTAGCAATAATAATTGTGTGTGTTGCAATTGCTTAGCAATAATAATATATGGGCATGATAGGCATTGGGTTATCCAAAATTGCAAAAAACAAAAAAGCTAGTTTGTTTCAATTCAACATTTATATCTATTGAAGGAAGAGAAAGTCCCTCCCAACAGGTGCTTAACTGGAACGCACACTGAAGTTCTGGATCTCTCTGAAGCCTTTTGGAGTAAAAACACATGTCACCTTGAACGTAATATAAACATTGACATTTTATTGCTTTGAATAAGCAGATAAGGGGTACAATCTAAGAGAAATTGTGAAAAGGAAGCCTGTCAGGAATGGAACACTGTTGTTCATCAAGGTTAAAAAAAGATTGATAATATAGTACATGTGAAACTGTAATACACATACCACCAGCTTGCCACAAATTCAGTAGTACGAGTCAGAAAGTGAAGCATTTTCCAAGAGAATTAAGCAAAAGTGTAGGGAGATAAGTTGGCTTGCTATCAGCACTGTGCGCACTGAGTTATGTTCTGGCTGTTAAACAGAATTCTTCAGAGATAGTATCTCCGACTGTTAGTGGACAACCGAAGGCAGAGCATTCGACTGAGTGTTCAGTACACAAAAGTACATTTTCAGATAGACACTGGAGCAACAAATCATAGCTCTTTCCTTAGTATGGTGCCAAATCTTCCCGTTCAGACAATGTAAAGCCCCAGACAGGAATTCAACATTCAAATATCTAAACCTCCTCTTCAACTGAGATGCCCGTGCTCCGAGTGCCTGATGTTAAACCCAACTGATAAAGTCAGAGCCAAATATATTTACGAAACATAGTAACAGTTGACATTTTAGATTGTATGAATGTAAAACGAAACGTCAAAGGCAAACGTCAATGTGTCCGATAAGGACATTCTATACTAATTGTATAAACAGGCTGAGCTCAACATGCCTTCACTCCCGGGTGGGGGTTCAACAGGTGATACAGACATACAGCAATAGATTTATATGTGTTCAAACCCTTAGCGACTCTCGTCAACACAGAGGCCTCTGTCTTTGTAGACGGCGCATTTGGAATCCTGGCGCGTCCTGATCTTTGTGACGATGCAGGGCTCACTGCACTTGTTTTTTAGCTGACCCGTCTGCACCCGTGCAGCAAGACTGTCAGATGACAATAAGGTGGCAGAAAGTCACCTAAACTGTATTATAGCTATGTGATCAGGGCACAGGTTACAAGTAAATTTCATAGAAGTACATTTTAATCGAAAATGAAGCAGTTTGGTCGCGATTGGGCCATAGAATAAAAACACTGAAAAAAGAGTTAAGTAGTCAGAGTAAATTTTACACAAACAAATTTGGGGTGATATTTTTAATTGATCACTTAGATATGTATTTCATGTTTTTTTTCCACTCAGAAATTAGAAGTAAGAGCTTGCATAGTATTTTGCATAGTAAATTTGGAATGACACTATTGTAAGTAAATTTTACAAGGAGAGTTTTACTCACATAGCACAAGTTTATCTTTGTTTTTTAAAGTCACTTAAGGGCTGAGGAACGAAAAGCAGAAAATTCAAACTGGGATTCAGCCACTCTACCAGCTGAGTCATTCAACTCCGACTCCAGGTGTCTCTAAAAGGAAACAAATCCATTGGATGTTCAGTCATTGCGCCTGACACCAGCCGTCTAAGAACACAAAACAGGAGGACTATCATGTTACTAGGTAACTAATAACTATAGGACACTTGTGATGAAAGACCATCCAATAGTACATCTATTCTCAGAAAAAAACAATACTCATTTATAAAAATATAAACCGCAAAACCTCCTGACAGTTAATATCCAGAATCCGCCCTCACAATAAGTCATAATACTGATAAAGTAAACTAAACAATCTCAGATGAAGGACCTCTTAGGCCTCAGTGATCTAACACTGATTTCAGCCTTCATCTCATCCTCGTCACCTACACATAACGAGCGAGTCAGTCATCCAAACAGCAACTGTAACAAACAGCGTTGGCAAGAAAACTGAGACATGCTATCAGACAGAGAAAGGCCAGAATGAGTGAGTGTGGAGTTAGCGAAAGGTGTGTCATAAAAGGAAACATTCTTCACATAATAAAATATTCCATCTTATCAGTCTTTGGTTTTAAAAAAGGTCCAATTAAAAAAAATCATCAGGTTTCTGATAAACAAATCCAGAGAATGCAGTCTCGATGGAGGTTTTTGTGTTCTCATGTACTTGAATGATCATTAGTGGATCTGCTTGAATTTAAAGTATGAAGATCCAAATTGTGCCAAGAACACTAGGAACAAAAATGTGGTGATGCTGCAAGTGTTCTGGCGAAGATCCATTTGACCCAGTTTGCAACTTTACATAATTTTCTGGGAATAACACAAAGTCGGATACAATGGCTTGACTCTTAGTGTACGTTTCGACCCTCAAAATCAGCATTGTTTTCTTGGCTAACAGCATCCTTTAGTTTGTCAAATTTTTTCAATTCTGTTAATGTCTCAGGTCTTGAGATAGTAAAGACCAAGTTTGAACCTGAAATGTCTTGGGCAACGGCAAATGAATAAGAGAATAATCCCTGTGAATGTATAAAAATGGGCCAGAAGTGGACATTGAAAAAGTCATCACTCATTTCCTGTTCAATTTGGCATATGGCTGAAATAATACTTTTTTTTTAACTTTTTTTATACATCTTAGAGTGCTACTCATGCGTCCCAATTTTTCTAAAACAAAGTTACCAGGATTAGATTATGTATTTCCACTGTAGGGGACGCTACAGAGGCATTTGATTTTTTTGTGAATTTTCATGCCTATTTAGGTTGAAAGAAAATGAGAGCGATATAAATATTTTAAATATTTTCTTGAAAAAAATATACGTGGGGACTCATGAACGACTTACGGATGTGCACACACACTGAAAGCACTCCACAATAAAGACATGCAAATTTATTGCTCAGCCATCGTCACCTTTGTGTGTGTTTTCTTATATTACATGCGTGTGTATGTATGTATGTACGTACCTGTTTTTGTGTCAGGACGTGTGTTGAAAAGGGTGAAAATGAATGTCCTGCTGCTGGCTGACTGCTCTCCATGATAAAGTACCAGACACATTCCAGCACTTTAATAACAAATGGGGTGACAGGGACTGATGATGCCAAGGTGTCAGTCGTCAAAGGCTGATGATTTAGATGATCTGCTGCATAGTTCAAAAAATGATCTCAAACACACAATACTATTCTGATGCCATTGAAATCAAAACATTCATTGGGCCCTGTAGAATCATTTTGTTGTACCCAGACATAATTAGCAGCCTAAACAGCAAAGCAGGAGATTTTCTTGACATTTGTATCTCTGTTTTCTTTGAATCAGAACTCCCTTGCTCGTCTAAATCTTCTATTTTCGAGGTTCACTTGTTGGTTTTGGAGGGCGGCCTGATTCACTTCCGACATGAAAAAGCACATGAAAAAAAACAAACACTGTGAGACAGAAACACCAAAATAGAGAGATGACCACAGTGGCAGTGGGCAGCGGTGAAGTAAGACCTCTGCTGGTCAGAATCAGATGACCTGTGACCTCATTTTTCCTGCTGTCTGACAGGTCATTAAAGGCTGGGCTGAAAACCATCAATCATCAGTAAACAGATTAACATCAATTCACTTTATTGCCTCCCTCCAAATAATTATTGAAAAATAAAAACACAACCAAACTGATTATTTTAAGGAGAACAGAACAGCAGTGCAATTAGCATTGTTTATGATGTTTTATAAAAATGATTATTATTATTTTACTTTTACTATTTAAATAAGGGTATCAAGGTTCCACACCAAACTGTATATCTGTTCTCGCTTGAATGGCACCCGCAACGGTGCTCCATTGTCCTGGGCTGCAACTAACGATTTATTATTTATATAATATAAAAAAAAAGATCATTAAATCGATGTTTACATTTCCATCCCATTATTTTAGAAAAAACATTATTTCAAGCAAAAATTAATTATGATTCAGTTATTTGTTTAGTCTGTGACATATCATAAATTAAGCAGAAATGTTCATGAATGTTTGCCAACGTAAAAGCAAAAATATTATTTTGTTTCTACACCAAGATAATCAGTACACTATCATAAATGACTACATAAATCGGATCATATTTTAAGTTAAGAAGCTGAAATCCATCCATCCATCCATCCATCCATCCATCCATCCATCCATCCATCCATCCATCCATCCATCCATCCATCCATCCATCCATCCATCCATCCATCCATCCATCCATCCAACCAGTTTCTGTCCCGCTTGTCCCCACGGGGATCGCAGGCATGCCGGACCCTAACCCAGCAGTCATCGGGCAGTAGGCGGGGGACACCCTGAACTTTTTTTGGGATGTGGGAGGTAACCGGAGTCCCCGAAGAAAACCCACGCAGGCACGGGGAGCGCCCGGAGAAAACCCATGCAGGCACGGGGAGTGCTTGCAGTTGCTTATCAACATATTTTGCACATATCAATTCCATGCTTGGAACCCAGCGACTCAGTTAAAGTGAATCAGAGGAGCAGCTTTCATTGGCCATTTCTTGCACTGGGCATGAAAAAAAGGTTCAGTGACTTGTCAAGTTATGCAGTTCCAGTCATAATCAGGTTGACTCTTATGAATGCAAAGTGGAAGTGAAGTGGAGTTTTTAAAAGGTTTTTGCCAAGCAAGTCGGAAGTCATAAAATCAGCAACTTCAGTAGACTTGAGTCCAAGTCATATGACTCAAGTCCCCCATCTCTTATAGCCAAGAATGTTTTGTGTAAACAAATTAAAATAGATACAAAAAAAATCTGTCTCAACTTGTAAGCAGGTCTGCTGTTGAACAAATATTAGTTAGTAACGTGAAGTCAACTTTTTTGATGTTGACGAACTGGCAGCATTACTTTTCTTTCCACTCTTAACCACTTTTACTTTTCTTCATTCTCTTGTCTACTTTTTGTGCAACATCACAGATCTGTCTGCAGTACTCAGTAGTGCCGTACACAGGACGTATTTCCAAGTCAATGGCACCATCAGAGATGTCACTGATGCTCAATGTGTAATTCAAATCTTCTTCTAGAATTCTGTAGGTGATAACTAATATCAGCGTTTTGGCGCAATAATATAATTTAGAAAAAGATTTATCCACCATGTGAGTGAAGTATAGTGTAGGCATGTTGCCCCCCCCCCCTCACCACCACCACCCAAAGCTAAATATCCAGTGCTGTGTTGAGTAACATGCAACCATAACAACTCACAGTATGAGTCTGTAAGCAAGTAACTCAAAAGAGATTAAATAATGAGAAATGACTTCAGGCATATTAAGAGGTGAAGTCAACCTCACTATTATAAATGAGTCAAGCCTGGGAGGTAAAATGTTGATCTACCACGGTCATCAATTCAATTTTGTGGGATTTCTATACCTATTTCTATACCTATACCTCTATACCTACAGCCTCCATCTACCTTGTAATCGACAACGTGTACTTGGTGTGAGCGTGCCACGATTTTGCAACAATTAAAAAAAAGATTTGTAATTCACACAAGTCATGAATGATAATAAACTAGCACCTGTGTGTCCAGCATTATTCTGTCTAGTATTGTGTTACAAACCTTCTCAAAACTCTCTCCTTGGTGAATCGTCTACTTTTTAGAAAGGCTCAAATTTGTCTGTGTTTACCCCAAGGATCATTATCAAGAATCTAATGCAGTTTACAACATGTAGGTAAACCTGTGACCCCTACCTTACCTGAAGTCTCTGTTTATCTACTATTTCATCCACACGGGTTGCGCCCATTGAAAACAAAATGGAATAAATAAGACCAATCACTGCAGTCGTTATGTGCGAGTTCAAAGCCATGATTCAACTTTAGAAACAGATCATAAATGTGTTGCTGCAGAGTAAAGGTCTCAAGTCTTTGACATTTCAAAGGCAATAACTAATTACGTTTTATGGCAGAACTAGAGCTTGACGTGTTGTTTTGGGTCAGCGATTGAGAGGCCAGTGAGCATGTGCACGTGTGAGGTCCTGAACTCAGTAAATGTGAAGATATTTAAATATTAACATTTAGGAATACATACGGGAAGATACTACACCAGGAAAGCTCATGACCAAGGATCAACAGGTTAATAAACTCTCCTTTAAATGAAAGAGTTTGTGACTATGAGTAACAAGGCAGACACCTCTACTGAGTTACATGTGCATGCACGTCTAGGTGACCCTGGCCTAAAAGTTTAAGGCCTCTTCACCATCACCAAATGGTTTCATTCTCAGGAGCAACCACTCATGCATGCTGCAGTGGAGACACACACGCATGCACGCGCACACACACACGCACGTTCCTCCAGATATATAGGTATCAGTGTCCATCTGTGGGAGGATCGTGTACCCATAAGAAGTAAAAGCCTTCCCAGGAAATCAGAAACGTATGTTTGCCATCATGGTGATCCCCCTGGGAGGATAATTTAAGCGCAATGACACGCCACTTACTGGTACTATTTTTTTTCTCAACCTGAGTGACTGCGTGATGTCATGATAATCACATATTTGAAAATCAATTACAATTTCAAGACTATTCAATGTTTAGGAAATGGATGGATGGATGGATGGATGGATGGATGGATGGATGGATGGATGGATGGATGGATGGATGGATGGATGGATGGATGGATGGATGGATGGATGGATGGATGGATGGATGGATGGATGGATGGATGGATGGATGGATGGATGGATGGATGGATGGATGGATGGATGGATGGATGGATGGATGGATGGATGGATGGATGGATGGATAAGGTTCTGGCTCATGAAAAGTTAGATCAACCTGTAATTGACATTTGCAATTGTGGTACACATATTTTATCGGTGCTATGAAATCATATATATTGGTATATGTACATACATCTGCATGAACATTTTAGTCATTTAAGTCTAGGCATTGAGTAATTGCCCATAATGACTCACTCACTTTTTTTCCACCATTTGAATCTTCCCTGGGTTTCCCACAGGCCGCGTAGTGAGACGTGCCCCTGGGAGCTATTGTATCAACTCCCAGTCTAATGCCTGGATCAGACATCAATTGGCCAAATTTTCTACCGTAAATGATTCTCCAGGCCCGATATATTTGATCAAGAATGACAAAACTCCAGTATTAATGATTTGCCATCAGGGAAAGCCAAAATAAAGTCAAGTCAATAGACTTTGCCTTTGAATACACTCTCTATAAGTAAATTCAGTATATTAATGAGTATAGAAACGTTATTTACTTCACTGGTTTCTTTTATATCAAACAAATTATTTTAGGTGCATTACCTGACATTGTGGTACAAAGGAACAACTTACTTAAAATGTTTCATTAACAGTGTCAGATAGTTATTAAGAAACCGGATGGGACAAAAGATATAACAACATTCAACACTCCCTCAACTATAATCTTCTAATTCAAGTATTTTACAAGCCAAAGGAGCAGCTGCATGTCTTCAGTTTAAGACTCTTGAGTCCACTCAGAGTGCCAGGGTTGCACTCCGTCTACTGCACCGTTTAATACGACTTCCCCATTTTATTTACAGTGATGTATTTTGCGGCAAGAGGTATAATATGACAAAACACGGCCCTATAACCCCAGGATATTCAACAAGGTTTAGTGCCGAGACCCATTTAACTGGAGGATTGACAAATATACTGCTTCACTCCCTTCTTATGTACAGAATTTCAATAAAATCAAGCAATAAATCAGAAGTGACGTTTAACTGCTCTATTTTTGTGCAGGCATCTGTATGAAAGGGGTACCTTTTATGTGTCTGGAACAAATTCATTGTATATTTTGGAGGACCAAACGGTTGTCGTAACAGTGACCATGAAGCGGGGTTTGAACTGGGTTAGCGGATGGTTAAGGGTATGGTGTGATATTAAGGAAGTAGGAATGTCGTGATTTTGGAAAGCCGATTTCCGGGGAAAATGTGAACCTAACCATTGAGTCACTGTGTACCAGATGAAACCTACCCGCCACAACTTTGTGACGATTTGCACAAAATAATGATATCAAATGCAAGAGCAGTATCTAAGATTATGCCGTTAAAAACATGAGAACGTTGATTATCTGACATTGTACCATTCGAGAAGTATTAACAGGGATGCTTGTGGGGGAATTGACAATGTCAATGAGGATATTATCATCTTGTGAATTAATATTTTTGATACAGCATTAGAACAATAAACATGCAATGTTTTTCCCCACACCTTTAAAAATGTTGGGTTAAAAACAACCCAATTTAGGTTACAAATTGGACCTAAATTGATTTGATGCAACTCAATTTTTGGGTCTTTCTTTGTGCAAAATAAACAATTTTTGGACAAAACAACTGTTGTTTTTTGCAAAACAATCCAGAGTTGTGTCAAACTTGTGTCAACAGCCTGGGTCAGTCCAAATTTTAGTTTTCAGTTTTAAGGGTGCATGGTGCCTCTGCTGTATGCAACACAATACAGCTATGCACCAGCACTTAAAAAATACAAAGACAAGTGTGTGCAAGGGGACACATTGATGGAATGTGAATGTCAGTGGTCTTCTTATTTACTCTTCATATAAAAAAACTCAGCAGTAATTAACTGCAGGTATCCTCCCCAGCAAGAGGGTAATTGACTGTTTCAAAGCACCACAACTTCATAATCCATGGTGTGTGTGCGCAAGTGTGTGTGTGAGAGAAACAAAGGAATATAAAGAAATTAGATGTGAGAGCAAACTGTGTGTGAAAATATTAACTACTTAACATTCCACACCTCTCCCACTTACACCCACCAACCCACCCCCCTACCACCCAATAACGATAAGGGTCAGCAGTGGTGGACAAAGCCACTGAAATGCACCAGATGTCTTTATGAGAGCATTAAAATTCAGATGTATTCATTAGCAATAAGTGCAGACAGACGGACCATGCGGAGACGTTGTGGTAACCATCAAAATATGCACCATTAATTTTAATGAGCGAGCAGAATGAGTCTCACTTCGGCAAAAGGATTTTTAGATCTGGTAGCTGATACATTGGCATCCAGAAAGTTCCCAAAATATAGTTGACAAAAGTAACATGGCAGTCTCCATCATCGGCCATCAATTGTTTCACTAAAACGGCTACGAAATGATGAGTGAAAACTTTTTGCAATAAACAGAACCATGCTGTCTGGTGGCATGCCAAGGTTTTGGGGGGTAGGAATTTGGATTTTATCTCTGATCGTCTCCCTAAATACTCTACTTTGTGATTACCACATTTGAGTATTTGTTAAGCAAAATCTTAGCTGCTATGCAGCTATTACCAATTCCTCACTATTATATCTGGCAAGCAATTTGTCTGCAATTAGTGACTAACTATCTGTGGTGGGATGGCTCGTGCTAACATGAGGCCATATGTTACTCGCTCAGTGGGAACATAAAGTTAACAAGAGGCTAATTAGAATGTTTTAATTTGACTTAATGTGTGTTAATTGATGTTTGTTAATCGTAACAAAGTAGGCTGAGCTAATTGCTACCTCTAAATCCATGTTAATAGGTTTTTTTCTATTTCTCCTGCCTAACCATAGACTAACGGTGTGACTGGTTACAGCACCTCTGAGACATTCAACCCCATTTGCCATTAAAGACTCACTGCTAATTAGCTATTAACACCATTACAACAAACAACAAAGCTTGGCATTTGCTGGTTATTATTCCGAGCAATTTGTGTAAAAGTAATGGCAAGCTTCTAATGGAACCGTGACTAACATTAACCAATGACACACACACGCACACACGCACGCAAACACACACTCACAATGCAAATACATATTTGTCCCTAATATAGTATGTAATTTATTTTGCAAAAAAAATACAGAACATTTTTTAGAAGAATGATATTTTTCCCTTGCCTTGTCATCTTTGAACCACCAATAAAAGTGCAACAGACAAACAACATGGAGTATTAACCCAGGGAACACTATTGAGTTAATAATACCATATATTTTACCAATTAATTTTTAATACATGAAAATATTTTAAGCACTAAGGCATTACCAACATCTTGTGTTGGTTTAGTGGTCTGTGCGTGGTCGCTTGGACAGGTGGAATGTTTCTGATTTTAAGAACTCTTCAATTTTTGATATCTGAGATCTGAATGATGACTGTTCCTGAGAGCACAGAGGTTCCAGCTCAGCATCGGATCTTGGAGCTACAGTGGGCAAAGGAATTCTATTTTGCATGAAGAGGGGAAACAAAAATAAACAAGACATGGCAGAAATGACTTTCAGCGGTAGAAATAGCTTTCAGGCTATACATCAGGGGTGTCAAACTCATTTTTTTCGCAGGCTGCATTGTAGTCATAGCTTCTTTCGGAGGGCCATTCTGACTGTCAACCCAAATAAATGTACGAGCACCTCATCTTATATACAGTAAAAGTTACAAAACAAACTGACAAATAATTCATTTTCAAATCAGTTGAGTAAAAACTGGTCAGATATTTAAAATAAAGATATTATTAAAAGTAAAGACAATTTGCAATTCCAATTTGATGCACAATTTGTCTTCGCTACATAAAATGATGTGACGGGCCGTACATGTTGTGAATGAAAGCACGTTCCATTAGATTACAACTAACAGCAGCGGTATGTGACTTTTACTATTGTTTAACATAGGAATAGACATACCCAGAATGCCACGTGCTGGAAGAGTTGGAGACTTGACAAGAAGGGGCAGACAATGGAACTCTGCTTTCCTACACACACGCACACACACACAATTGAGAATCTTGAATTCCCATGTGGTATAAAACAGAAGTCTCTAAAAAAGACAACTCATTTAGGCCTCTTGAGAAATTTTAACTGATGAACAGAGATTGGGCAGCTCGAAGAGAAAAACCAGGCCTAGACTGAGCTCATATGAAGTTCCCATAATATAGAATCCACGTAGAATGAAGAATTGAGCTGACTACAGTTTTTGTCATAGTAGTTTGTTCCTCACACATCCAAAGTGTTGCACTATATCTCCCTCAACAACCTGCATCTGGATTTTATAAACCACAGTGATATTTTATAGTGATTGTAACAGAAGAGTACATTGCAGCGTGTGAAACGTGTTTTCTACAGGATGTATGAGGACCGACGCATCAGTCAATAAACATGATTTAACATTCAACCAAAGTGATCCACTGAGTGCTTCACATTTTCAGTGGAGTGTAAAGTTTTGACCAGATGTAGTTATCTTCTGTTATCTAACCACAAAAGCTGATAAAGTAATTCTCATTACATGTCATCATGTGGTAGGAGATTTGCCAGGCACCGGTTTCTGTCCGGCTATTGTACATGTAACCTTTGATGCGAAAGTGCCTGTACTCAATCTGCTCTGTTCGAGTGACTTGCCCATATCTAATGATTGCATACTGCATTTTAATTTGACTTTCAACCCTTGTTGTGCAAAACAAAAATTGGTGGCCATGAGTCCCTTCTTTATTGTCGTCTTCTACTTCTTCATTGTCTTCGTCTTTGAGGTTGTCATCGTCTTCTTTATCTTCCGAACTCTAACCCTAAGGTAATTCGTTTTAAGACTAACTTTTAAAAACTTTTTTGCCATTCTTTCATTACCCTTGTCATGTGGTCGGTGGCTAAGCGCTCACCTTACAATTTCTGAATGTAACTGTTTTCTATTTGCCTTATTCGACTCAACTGAATGACTCAACAGCACATTTGAACAACATTCTGAGTTTCTGAACACCATATAAGTGTCATTTACCATTGCTACACTGTAAAATACATAAATAATAATAAAAACAAATGAAAAGTAAGCTATGCTGACACCCCCTAAAAAAATCTGCAAAAAAATCAAGGCAGCGAAAGGTGAACCGTGATCTCACTGTATACAATGAAGAATGCTTAGAATTGCTAAGTTTTGAATTACCCGTGATAAGAATAACAATATGGATAACTTGTTACAAGGTGGGCAACAAATTTTGCCGTCCTTCCTTTGTGACCTTGGCACCCTTCCATAAAATCTTATTAGAAAAACGGTTTCAAATTTGAGCAACCTTATGGGAAACTTGTAAAGCAATATATTGATACTTATTAAACAGAGAAAAATACGGCATATATACGGCAATGTCATCTGAGGCAGCTCACGTCTCACATTTAAATCCAACTGTGGCAATTTACTGTATTTCCTTGTGCAATAGATAATTCACAACTAATTTTGGCAGTAGGTAGGTGCTCAATGTTGTTTATGAGTTAGAAGTTGTAGCCTTATTTAGACAAAACGCTACGAGAGTATCAAGTTTCTGTAACTAACATCTGTTACTACTGTTTCTCTGACGCCCTCTCCGCAAACGTTCCACTCTCCCATCTTATGTTTCCTCCCAAATCCTGTGGATGCAGAGACGCTGGAGGCCTTCAACAGGTCAGACGCTTTGAATGGTTCTGAGAGGAATGAAGTGAGATATAGCAGTGAGAACAGTGAAACATATTGTTATCAGACAAAAATCTAATTCTTTTCAGTTTTTACCTTTACTGGGCTGGCTTTTAAGAAATGTGCAGTGAGACTGTGTGAGTATCTCATGAGAAGCACTTGCATTTTGCTCAGACACAGGAGACTTCTGAAGACACACCAAGGCGAAATGGTTAATGACACCAAAATCAAACCTGCATCTCATCGACAAAAATATATTTAATGCCTAATTGTTATCCAAACAATTGTTTTGAATACAAAGTCAAAGTCAGCTTTATTGTCAATATCCTCCCAAAAACTTAATTAAGTACAACAAATTGCTAAATTTGGACCGTTTCTAGAATGCGTACCTGAACATTTGGCTGCAGGTTGGAGTCAGAGGTAATGGTGGCGAGAAACGTCTGTTTCATTGGGGCACCCCAGTCAAACGACAGCCTGTAAGTCTTTAAATTAGGCAAAGAAAACTGCTTTACATCACCAAGGGCTTCTTTTACGCCAGGCTCCTTTTGGCATGTTGATGTGTCGACCTCAGATGTTTCACCATTTTTTGGTCGCTCCGACCCTAACAGGACACTTTCAGAGTTTGAATCCACTGCAATGTCTGGGTTGGAAACATCTTTTACAACAGGCTGCAGTTTGCATTTCGATGTGCTAACCTCAGGGAATTCACAACTTTTGGGTTGATGAGAATCCTCTGTAATGTCTGTGTCAGAAATGGGACTATTGAAATTGCCATCACAAATGACAGGTTCTGCCTGAGGGGTCGTCTCACAGGCCTCCACGTGTGCATCGCTTTCAAAAACCTCCATTAGTCCATTTGCAGGCTCAGATGGACCCATATTATGGCATCCAACCTTGGTGTCAACAATGGTTTTCTTGAACATCTCATTTGTGTTTGTACCACTCATTTCATCTGTGGGAATCACGTTGCTCGTAGTACGAATAGGTTCTCTCATTGCCTGATTTTTGACTGAATCAGCTGACAGACTGAGAAGGTCAGAAGAGGTGGTTCCAACATTAACTGTTGATTCCTCCAATCTCGTCACTTCTGTGATTTTCTCAACTAGTGGATAAGGTGCAATTGGTGAAGACTTGACTGTCTCTGCATTGGTTTGGACCTCAACTTGACTTGAGCATTGAGCCTCTTGCACAATTGAAATAGATTTATTATGTAGACTTTGGTCTGGAGAACTGTTGAGGTCGTGAAGTAGCTTCTCTTCTCTCATGCTAACAGAGCTGTGGTCTGTAGCTTTCTTTGTGTCCTTTTGATAGCAGTCCGCCTCACAGACAATGCTTATTTTCTCACTGATGTCCACAAAGTCAACGTCCGATGGGGATGTGATCTTTGGATCACAAGTTGTCTGGGCCTCTTTCTCTGTTTCTGTTTGTCCTCCCTTCTTCTCTCCATCCCTAAACTGGGCTGTTATTCTGGTCGTTTCTGTTTTGTGTGCATCAATTTTGCCGTGTTCTTGACTGGTTCCACTGTCTGCTGTTTGCAAAAAAACAGTCTCTCTCTGCTCTCCAGTACATCTCTCTTCCAGGACATCTTCAGCACTGCTCAGCTGACTTTGACTTCTGTGCCCCTTATCTCTATTGTTCCTTGCGTTATTCACTTTGTCCATTCCACGACAGTCTGGTCCACTTGCGCTTATCTTCCCCTGGACGCTATTTCTGTTGTTGGTTAGTAGGTAATGGCTTGACATGTTGTCTGAGTTTGATGTTTTTATTCCATCCGCTAAACTTTCACTGATCGTCAACTCATTAGCAGAAGTAGTGCAAGTCACATCTGACACTTCATTGGAGAGCTGTCCACTTGTGCTCGAGGTGCGTTTGTGTTTATTCACAACGGTATCATCATTGTCCATTGTTCGCAAGAGTCCCAGGACCTTTTTGGGTGACCTAATGGAAAAGGGCTCCTCACATTGAACTTGGAGCTGAATTTCACACTTCCCAAAGAGCTCTGGTGTTCCTAGGAAAGCACAATGTGCAAGTACAAACAACAAGGCTTCAAGTTTTGATAAAAATACGGCCTGTCTGTCCGGAAAAAATACAATTTCTGTATTTTATCTTTTATCTAACGCTGACCCCTAACCCTTAATTCTTGCATGTCTCAAACCGACCTAAAATGTTGTACAGAACTAAATTCTTGAAAAGAACAAATAATAAAGCATGCTCATCACATTGTTTATATTATGTTGGCTGACCTCCCATTTCACCATCCAGTTTAGTCTTAGCAGTTGTATCTTCCAGACAGTCCAGGATTTTGCTCTGAGAAACGGCCGAGCTCTGAAGGCTGCCAAAGACAGGCCGTGTAAGGCTGGATTTGGGTTCATCAAGAGGTCTCTCTCTGGTTCCCTCTGCTAGATTGGGGAACATCTAAGTAGAAAGACAGATTCTCATGTGTAGAGAAAAACAAACATCCAAAAGTTTAAAATCCAACAATGTTGTCAACCCTGTCAACAGTAGCTGTTGTGCACTTGGAGGCTGTTATTTGGAAAAATGTCATGCCATCAAATTCTATTTTATGCACAACAGGTCAAAATCAGTCTCTGACATGGTTTAGGTTTGGCATCTATGCACTTTGTTATTTGCAAACTGCAATAATCTTTGAAACTAAAAGACCTGCAAAATAGAGAGTATTTTCTTTCTTTGAGTAGTTGAGACAAAATATTATCAGCTTATTTTCTATTTTCCATCCATCCATCCATTTTCTATTTTATTTTCCATTTTATTTTCCAGTTTCGTTTTATGCAATACAATGTCTTGGCACGGTATTGCTAAATATACAATCATGTTTTGTTCACAGGATGAAATGTTGGAACAAATAGTATGATCATTTAGTAAAGCTGAATTGATTTTAAAAATAGCAAAATAATATAGGATGTCATTTTGAGAACATTTACTGCGCCTTTCAAAAGTAGAAAATCGAACCACAGCACTCGTGCAAACAAACAAATAACACTACTAATACTACAAATACTTAATATACTATATATTAATATACTTTTAATCTCGGTGCCCCTCCTCTTTGCACTAGCATTCATTTACTCATTTCTATTTTTCCTCACTATATTCGGGGTACTCTCTGTTCTATAGTATTTTCTCTCTAGACTTTTCTAATTCGGTACTTTTCCATGTGTACTGTTATTAGAGTAAAGTAGGGTTAGCTGATTTTAATTGATATTTTACTTTAATAGTATGAAGCGGTGTAGATAATGGATGGATTTTAACAAATGCATTCAGGTCAGCCTCTCTGTTGAATACATTAATGCCGATAGAAAATAATTCATTCATGATACCGGTAAAATCCATGCATACCTCCAATTCCTGTATTTTCTGAGCCTGCATTTTGACTTGTGCAGACAGTCCATTGTATTTTTGTTGAAGGTCATCGTGTGCCTCTCTCAGTGCTTGAAAATGTTGCTGCTCACTCTACATGTGAAAGAAAACATTTTCTTTTGTTTATCAAACTATTATCACCAAAATGTTTTCCTTTTAAACTACTTAATAAAATGGAACTCTGTGTCTTTCTCTGACAATAATAATGATCTCTTTCCTACTTGTCCAGAATGGTTTAATGTAGCTCACCATCAATTCAGCAACTTTTTCTTGCATCGCTTCATGTTCCTGCTTGAGGGCCTGTAGTAAAAGTACTCACTCAAAGCATTTTCACAAGAAAAGAGGGTGTGAAACTGTAAACTGAAAGTGAATCGATATCTTTCTCTTGCAAATTTGTTCTATTTTAATGATGATTATAATAATTTCATTCATTAATAAATGTGAGAGGTCAGCACGACGGCACACTGGTTAGCATGTCCGCCACACAGTTCAGAGGGTGCGGGTTTGATTCCACCTGCGGCCCTCCCTGTGTGGAGTTTGCATGTTCTCCCTGTGCCTGCGTGGGTTTTCTCCGGGCACTCCGGTTTCCTCCCACATCGCAAAAACATGCACAGTAGGCTGATTAAGGAGTGTGAGTACGGATGATTGTTCGTCTCTGAGTGCTCTGCGATTGGCTGGCAACCGGTTCAGGGTGCCCCCCGTCTACTGCCCGATGACTGCTAGGATAGGCTTCAGCACGCCGTGACCCCCGTGGGGACACGTGGTATAGAAAATGGATGGATAGATGAAATGACACTCCTCTACAAAGCACACTGCTCAGCACAGTTAGAAAAATCTCTTAGTCAACATAGCCAACTTGCTTTGCAGCCAAGAGGCTCTCGTCATTCCCTTTAAAATTGGCCCGTAAGATGCATGCAGTCCTTCACATGATGGATGCAGAAACTGACTTAATGGAGCCCATGAAGAGCCTTCTGCCAAAATCCACATTCTACGACGATGACACTCTCATACTAACAGCAAGACAATTTTGAGTTTTCAATTCGCCTATAATATGTGTATATACTGCACTTTGGGAAGTAGACAGAGAGATCTGAGAAAACCCATGCAGATAGCACACAGAGCTTAAATTTAAACCCACAACCTTCTTTCTGGGAGGTAGCTGATCTGTCTGTGCTGCCTCATCGTCAATCGTGAGGTCTTTTATAAGAAAATCCACATAGGGAAATTGATATTATCATGCATTTATCAATATGGATGATCGGTTTTCATCTCAATTCACAAGTAACTTAAGTCATGAGAGGAATGTAAAGGTAACGGGGAACATAAGGTCCACCATAAGTTCTGACCTTGTACTGCTCCTCTTGTGTCTGCAGCTGCAGCTCTAGTCTATTCACAGCCTGTGTCTGGTTCAACAAAAGCTGCTGAGTGTGCTGCAGGGACGTCATTGCTTCCTTGACAGTCACACAAAATAAAAATCTAGTAAAGCACTGGAACACAATTATCTTGCTTGTCAAATTTGTAAAAAAAGTATTTGTTCATGGAAGTTATGAAAATTCGACACAAACTAGACTGTGTTCATGATTAGTCATGATTCACTCACTTGTTTCTCTGAACGCAAAGCTGCATACTCTTCCTGTAGTTTCTTGTTCATTTCCTTTTCCTAAACATATGAACATTAGCTTGTAACAAGTTAAATACCTTTCCTTATTCCTTCTACTTTGTGTCCCACATATTGATTGACAGACTATTATCTTCTTGAGTTATTGGTTACCATGCTCAGGTTGTAACTCAGCTGGTTGAGATGCTGCTCCTTGTGTGTCATTATGGCGGAGGTGTCATGTCGGACTGATGACAATTTTGTCTTGACCAGTTTGATGTAGACTTCCTCCAACTCCTGACAAACACGATTGGTTCAAATTCACAAATTAAGAAGATGATTTTGCTCTGACTCAGATCCCACCTATATTGTACCAGAGGTGAGGATTATTTAAGATTTTTTATTTTAAAAAAATGTAAGTCTCCAATACCTTCATTAGTTTCTGAATGGTTGCTTCATGTTTTTCATTTGTAGCTTTTAGTTTCTTATTTCTTTTCATGGCTTCATCAACTGTCAGGAAAAAAACAAACACACGCACAAACACAATGGTTGTCATCAGAATAAACTTTTGATATCAATGCAATTGATGTGTTGTCGTTACAAAGTTTTACAGACATGACGGTGTACGGAGGATCTTACCTCCTCAGTATTTTTTTTGCCAGCAATACTTTAGGGACTAACAAGCTACTACTGTCATGATGTTGTGTGGGACAAATAAAGGAATCTTATTTTAAAAAAAAAACAACAACTGCTAATTGTTTCCAGGATCTTGTTAATCTCACAAGTAAAACATGGCCACGGTGACTGTATAATGAGTCTTTAACTTTGCAGAACACTCCGGAGCTAGCATTGTTATTCCATTTGCACATCATGTTGTTGATGCAGTTTTAAGTTCAATTTCACTGTTTTGTAGAAAACCAAACAATCTCTAAAGCTACATTTTCACATAAGAATTTCCATCAGCTACCATTCTGCCCCAGTTGCTCATGGGCCTTCTTGAGTGTTGCACACTGCCTGGATAGAGTGCCAAACCGTTTTTCAACTTCCCCTATTTGGATCAGGTGACTATCTTTTGACCGATTCTGCAAAGCTTGCTTTTGTTCCTGTCAAAGAAATACAGCAGATACATTAATGACCATGTAAAACAAACACATCCTTATGAAACAATGAAAATGCTATAAAATCCAGCCAGGGCCCCAACAGGTCAATACCATAACTTGATTTAAAGATTTCTAGGATCGCTACCAGTTAGGAGCCCTTAGAATCATTATCAACGTCCCTTCTGACTGAAGCTGCCAGAAGAGGTGTTAGAATGTGTTGCTTCCTCATCATACTCTTGCCAACAAGAAATAAAGTAGAAGTAGAAAGTGCAAATCTACTCCGAGATACTTCAGTCAATTCAGTTGAGGCTTATGGTTTAACACACTCTGTGTTATCATGGGATGGAGGCATCAGCAAAGTCCATGCCTCACAGAGCTTTAGCGCTCTTCAAAGTGCCATTACACTTAGATTGTCTGTATCACTCGTTCTTCAATAATTCACTCCCTCCGCTCTCATTTCACTCCCTGCTCTCCTAGTACACCAGCCTTCCTTCAACTCCCTGACTGTGCCACTGGCATAGGAAGAGGGTTCAACCAAGCGTGGTCCTGTTATAAAATATTTTAATATTGTCAGGGCGGTTCAAGTGTCACACTCTCCCTATCCGTTAATGGTGATGAGCTCCTCCATCTAAAAGCTAGTCCTCCTATTCCCCCAGTCATTTCATTTTTCTCACTCCCACCTATCTTCTGTCAACGACTGGAACAAGTTAAAAACCTCCTTACCAGCTCATTGGATTTCTTTTCAAAGTTGTACTTCAGCAGCTGAAAGACAGGAATAAACTCACACCAAAATCCACAACATCAACAACAGATCATAATGATTATTATAGTTTTAAAAGGTCCAATAAATTACATTTCTCCAAGAAATTAAAGTTGCTAATTTATTCTAGGAAGGGCAGCTCGGTATTAAAATGGCTATGGAACAAAAAAATATAATCCATGTTTCTAGGAAAAATATGCAATCACAAAGTTTTATTGTAAGATCATGACCAATCAAAAGGGCCATAATGTTTTTTAAACATATTTACTTTTTCTTTTATTAGATCCAAAAGTTATTTTGGTAAATCACTTCTACATAAAGTCATTTCATTGGAGTTCAAGTACTGATGTAAAAAAACATGAAACTCACAATTTTATTTTATTTAGTTGAGGAAACTTGTACTTTAGCATTTTGTCAAGATGGTAGTGATTGAAATGATTTAATCACAACAACGGTGCATGTGAAAATGAAGAGGGAACCACTAGACCATGTCACAAGAATTAAGACAGCTGGGCCTCAACTTAGCAAAACAAACCAGTTAATGTCTCCCAGATAGAATATCAAGAAGAAAAAAAAAAAAAGCTACACGCAAGACGGCTGGTCGTTAAAGTGCAGCGGTCCGTGGGGATGGCTGTTTGTCACCTCGATGGCGTTGAGCCCGAGGACAAACACTTTGGAAGCCAAATTGGCTCGGACCTTCTGCCCTTGACTTAGCAGAGTACTATTGTTTCATAAAAGATCTAAAGTAAATCATTATTTTTTTCAAGCATGAATGAGAACAGTGAAGTAATAAATGTGAGGGTGCGAATAGGATAAATGGACAGAGAGCACAAGTTCAATACCTGGAGCGACTTCAGCTCTTCTTTCAAGTTGCTAATCTCCTTCTCTTTTAACTCAGAAATGAACTGGTATTTCCCCTGTAATGTGACATTATTCGTCTGAGTGTCAAAAAAGAAATAAAAACCAAAGCTGAGAGCAAAAGAATGCATTCCAATAGCCAAGAGGGTGCAAGTGAGACGAGAAAATTTACTACTAAAACAGTAATTGAAGGAAATCCACAAGTACAGAGATGCTCATACCTTATCCTCCTCCATGTTTCTTATTTTGGCCTGTAACTTGAGAAAAACATCAAGATTTAAGATGTCTGCTAGTCATAGGTCAAATTTACATTTTTTTTTAAAAAGAAAATCAGGACTAATTTCCCCTTGTGGGCAGCAATTGTGACTTTTTTTAATATCTTTATTTCGAACATATTTAAAACATAAAAAGATTAAAAAATATAACACTTTATAGTGTCATATCTAAGTCTGTACAACAAACAAACAAACAATAACCAACAAACTGAAAAAAATCAGTAACAAAGAATGCTCGAAAAGGATTAGGAAGAATCATGACATTGCTTAGGAACAAGTTTGAGAACTTCTGTAAATGGAGATAAGCACATTGGACTATGAGTGTGCATCATGTTCAAGCACGTAAATTGAATTTCCCCTCAAGGACACAATTAGAGGTTCTTCCTATGATGTGACTTTGTACTTCAAGAGGTCAAGCAACTCAGTGTAGCGTGAAGGAGAAGCAGCTTTAGTGCATATTAAATTGGCTGGCTTGTGGCTGGAATGATGGGAAAATGCAAGCCCACTTGGGAGTTTGGGTTCGAGCTCTTCCTTGCAGTGAAACTTTTTGGGTTTTGTAAATCACATCAGAAAGGCAGCGATATTCTTTCCAACAACAATGTGTAACAGTCGAACATTTGAAAGTAAGGATGAGATGCACCTGCTTTTTGACATTGATGAGAGACTCCGCATGCTCTTTTGTAGCTGTTTCTATTTGACGCTGCAATGAGTCCTGTCATGATCGGGTGAAATATCTCAAGTGATGAAAGCGGTCATTTGTAATGACATAAAGCTTGAATACTGATAGAACCACTGCCCTCCAGCCGTACCTTCTCCCACTCTATCTCCTGTTTCTCCAGCACCACTTTGCTGATTTGAATCTCAAACCGAGCTGTTGCCTCCTGAACCATGGGGAGATTGATGAAAAGAAGCAGAAAGTAAACAAATATTGCATCTGATGAAAACAATCGAATTTATATTGAAATGGAAATTTACAAAACATACTGACAATGTGGTTCCACTCAAAACGTGAAGAAAGTCAGTCACACTACGCAAATGCATCACATACAAGTCAAGTTTCACCCTTTCATTCTTCTATTTCATTGAAAGGACACCATTGAGAGTGATTAACATTAGAGGGGAGGAGGTATTTGTTGTGAGCTGTCCTTATCCTCCTTCGAAACCCCCAGAAAGCAGGTGGGTAAAAGTCATTTTATTTTTCTCGATGGCCATGAGACTATTTATGTGCATGTGGGAGAAGCTGAACTCTGTTTATTATATAAATCCCATTAAACTATGGTAGCCTACCAGTTCAGTGGTGCAAAAGGAGGGCACAAGATAAAGCTGTTATTTTCCCTTTGACAAATAATCATTAGGCCTTAAAGTTTTGTGGAAACTACACTAAAGCTTTACTGAACTTGTTCTGTCGTCCTAATCCAAACAGAACATGCAACAGATTGGACCGTATTAGGAAATTATGATAACAACAATGTTTATTTCGTAAATTTGTTTTGTTGCAGTTTAAAAAAAAAAAACTGACACCTTCCTTCTCAATCTGAAGATCCAGTTTGTTGATGATGATTTTTCCTTAGAATGCTTTTTTAATTGGCACACTGTTTTTATTTTGATCAAATTAAAATGAAACTATGTATGTTAAATATATGCATTCTTGCAGCGTGTTCTTTCGTGTAAAGCTTTAATTTACAAGGAAACCTAATATTGTTTCTGCCTTGTCCAATCCATAGCAACAGAGTACCAAGACCATGATGACATGGTACTCCTTAACCTCTAGTGATAGAAGCAGCCTGAGGAAGAGACGACTTATTTTTCCAGTTAATGTGACCATAACAATAAAACTGAAATTGCAAAAAAAAAAGTTAACATCACATTTTTGCTCTTCCAGCCTTTATGCACTCGGACAATGTACTGTCAGGTTGAATGTGTTTGCTTGAGGGTGGGATGATGACCACCCCCAATAGCCATTGACAAACAAATTAACTTTTTACTTATTGGTCAAGGGCCAAATAGCATGTCTGACCTTCGAACTGGTGTCTAATAGTGTGGCTCACACAGCCAAAAGACAAAGGTAGCGGTAGATCTCTTTCGGGTCAAAATGCTCACAACTTTCTTCCTTTTTTCAATGAAATGAAGCTATTTTATTTTAAGTTGCGCAATTAAGAATGAACTTAACAAGGCAGCTTATCCCGTTTGATGCAAATAGCAGGCAAACAAAAAATGTGAAAAAATATCCTTATCGGAGACGTTAGTTAGTTTTATAAACGAAAGATGAATTTTTTTTAAAGCATTTTCAAACCAATTTTATTATGTTAACAATTTTTTTTCCAATTTTAGTTGTAGGTATTTTGTTATTTTGTTGAACTTCCAAGGTTTTTGTGAAACTTTTGCAGCACACAGGAATATTTTGATGGAGTTCCAAAATAGACAAGCTTTATGCCGTTCGACTGTGGAATCATACCATCATAAAATCATTCTACTAACTCTTGTTTCCGTGAGAAAAACATACATAAGGACAGGACCGTGCGATACTCTACTGTACCCTTCGAATGTGCAGCTCCTGTACAGCCTCAAGCAGATGTGTTTTAAATTCCAGCAACTGCAGTAACATAGTTCCTCCACTTTCTGATTGACAGGGGGTGTTGAGCCGAGGCCTCTCCTGTGGAGTCACTGCTACCCCCATCTAATTGAGCATAATTAATTAATTATACAGCGATTACAGAGATACATAGCTTATCAGATTTGCAGATGATTGTAAAAGAAACAGCAACCTATTCAGCAATGCAATTTTGTAGCTTCTGAATGATAGGGCTGACTTGGAGCCAATCACAAGAAAATATGACATTAATTCAAATAGACTGTGCAGAAAAGAAACAAACTAATTGTGATTCAGTTAGCGGTTTTCGCCATTAAATGGCAGCAAATATGGAAAATATATAATACTTGTTTTCCAAAATAAATGGTTTATTTATTGATTCAACAAAAAGATAATCAGTCTGCTTTGTTGGAGGATTACAAAAGTCAGACAATATTCATATTACAAAGCAGTTTGAAATGAAAAAAGGTCCCTAAAAGATTCATAGATTATCCAAACTAATTATCAATAAATTTGATAATTGATTACCGTAGTTGCAACCGGTTAATCGTTGCACCTCCACACAACAATTAAGCGATATCACATGAGAGGAAGTGATGTACTAACCAAAGTTTTTGAAACTGAGCGCTGCTTCTTTGGTATTGCTTAATGTGAAGGACTTGGTCCCCACATCTAAATTAACACATATGCTCAAATAATCATTAATTAGCGGGAGGTTGTTTTGAATATTTAATGATATTCTCCTGTTTGATAACACTGTTGTGGGTGGCTATGTGAGAAGCAACAACTTACAATTGTGCTGGGTGAGGGAACTCCAGAATCCGTACCGTGGTCCATTGTGTTGCTTTAATGTTGGCCTACTTTCACAACCTGAGCCAAGGAAAAAAAAAAAATTTTCATTATAAAAGGCCCACAGCACATTGCAATGTTACAAAAAGTGGATAACGTACACAAGCTAATTATTTACAATTTGCCATTGAATGGATAATTTAATTGTTCTGCTTCATATTATTGATCACTGGCAATGAGAGATGAATAAAGATACATTTTTTGCAAATAATTGAGTGAGATTGGATAATTACTTGGAACAATACCTGGTGATCTTCGAAGGCACACTGGTCAGTAATAATTGACGTAGAGCTTGCCTCTAACTGTAACTGTTAATTAAAATGGTAATAGTTCCCACATTGACGTCCATAGAGCATAGTATGTGTATTGTGATTGACTGGTGAGTTGCAAATAGCCCGAAGTCAGCTGGAATAGGATCCAGATCCCTGAAAGCCTGAACAGAAAAAGTGGCGAAGAAAATGAATGGATGAATAGATTTTGGCATTTAATTAAACATCACCACCATGTTTTTTTGTTATACACTTATTTGGTCATCTTTAATCAATACTGTCAAATTCTCTAATGACAATTACTCGGTCTGAATTTTCAGTTCTTATAATGTTGGTCAGTTATTATAATCTAACCTAATGGCTATGAGACTACCATTTTTTTCCTTTATTGTAGACTATTTACACTGTACAATTTTATAACCAATCGAGATTAAAATGAACCAGCCCCATTGACGATAATAGGGGTCAAAGCAATAACAATAAAGAGACATTTTTTTCTGTCATTGCTTTCTAAATTATGTAAGTGATTTAATTTGCTCTATAAATGGACCTGTACAACTGCATGTGTTTATATAGTAAAGTGTCACACACGCACACACACAGACAAACTGCAAATGTCATGAGAAGTAGCCTTAGCCAGTGACCTGTTAATAGAACAGATTTTTTTTCTCTCAATTTATCCTGCACAGGTATCAATCGTGTTGAGGGATTAAATGATCCCTGTTAGAACTAGCTAGCCTGGGGTAATAAAATGACACTTTGACCCCATGGTAAGCAAGAGGAAGTGCAAGTGAATATTAAAGTGTTGTGTATTTTGTGTGTTTTGTATACAGCATCTTAATGTGTGCATGCACGTGGTTATGTGTGTGTGTGTGTAATGTGTGTATATGACTGGAGGGGGTAAAACTCCGATACAGTTGAGTAAGTATTAATCCTCAAATATAAGCAATAAAAAGAAAGTCTATCATAAAATATGTCATATCTATTAAGATTGCACATTTTTATCAAGTAATGATTCTTAATGGCAAAGTCAGTCATAATTCCTGAAATTTATACGTAAGAAATCTCACTTCAGCCATAAATGGTGCATGGCAAATGCTGTGTTTTTTCATATTCATTTAATACTCTTTCTGTACGCCGGGCTTCTTTTTTTTTTTTCATTTGCAGCTAGGATAATGTCAATACAATACAAAATATAATTAACAAGAGTCAACTCTCAAACAATCTCAATTCGATCAAGGGTTACAGTAAAGATTTCAGTTAAATAAGACAATGTACACAGACATTTCTTGTTTTGTTTTTACATTACATTAACATATGGTTTCAGTTCAAACAGAAAAACAGGAAGAATTGGAGGATTACTACATTTTGTCTAATGAAGGTGGAATTTTGCCAAGAGTAACAGAACATTCACCACATACCTAAGAGATATTATTGCTACAAGAAACAATTGTACATCTAACTTGTCAGTCACCAGTCATAACCTTCAAAAATGAACCAAAACATTATTAACTTGACCGGGTGAACTTAATGCATTAAATTAAAATTACAATACAACAATGTTGAATTTCATTAGTCACGAATTCATTTAATTCAAAGAAAAATTAACAAAGCAGTTTAACCACCAAAACCACCATAAGCCTAATTTAAACTTAGCTAACCTATTGTAAATAAATAAAGCTTGCTTGGATTCTAGTCTTAAATTTAAGGATCTTTATCCAGCTCATACTAAACGACTAAAGTCATAAGAAAGCAATCTTAGTTTAATTTCTATTTTCTTTGCACAAGCTGATATCCATGACTTACCTCGACAAATTAGCCTTAAATTAATCTTTTAATGGGCAGTCCCATGAAAGTGAACATTTGGAGACTTTGGTAAGCGCACTGTCTTGGTCTTTAGCGGCATCTAGTGGTCGTATTCAATAATTCAACAAGAGGTTATTTGCGGCGTTGATTATTTCTTCTTTGCCACCTGCTGTGTTTCCTAGACTCGAAGTTTGGAACCATGGCTTCAATTAAAGAAAGAGCTGCGGCCTTGAAACTTGCTGAGAAACTACGCAATCGTCCTCAAGGTATATTTTTTAACCACTGTTATTTGATGCTCTTTACTTAACATTTGCCATATCTCAACACGCTATTTAATTAACTTTTTAATTGGACAGTAATTCCTAATGTCGCCAATGACTCTCTCCTCCCTCTCAAAGTTCGAGGATTGATCGTGAAGGCACCCCAGTCTCCTACATTAGGGAGCAACCTCGTTTTCCACCTCAGGTCTTCTTTGAAAGTAAGGCGTTGTCGAGTTTACCTTGTGTCCCACAACGATTGCTTCCTGGGCTCTGAGGCTGTGGATGCTGTGGTAGACTACATTGGCAGTGATAAGTCCTTTGAGGGTAGGATGCTGCACCACTGTTGTTGTGTATATCCTGAATTACTAAATTATACACATCAATATAGTGACCAGGTTAGAAGTGCGAGAGAACTGAGAAATTTCATATCTCAGTCAGACGAATAGCACACAGAGTTGTCAACAAGTGTACACTCACTGGTAAAGTTTCTGTTCTACTGCCCTAGGAATTCTACCCATGCACTAGATTGTCTTACTGATGAGGTCAAAGGGCGTATTAGTGCCTGCCTAGTACACAGGTGTCCAACTCGAGGCCCGGGGGCCAGATACGGCCCGCCACAGCCTTTTATGAGGCCCGCGAAGACATATTGTGCATCAAATTTGTGTGTCATTACTAGAATGGCAAATTGTCTTCACTTTTAATATTTTTTTTTAATATTTGACCAGTTTTTACTCGTCTGATTTGAAAATGAGTTATTTGTCAGTTTGTTTTGTACCTTTTACTGGATATAATATGAGGTGCTCATACATTTATTTGGGTTTATAATGGCCCTCCGAAAGAAGCTATGACTACAATGCAGCCCGCGAAAAAAATGAGTTTGACACCACTGGCCTAGTATGATCAAATAAACACACACTGTTTCCAATACAAAGCCTACCAATTGAATCTCAGCTAGCTACAAATACAGCATGACTTTATTTTTCTTAAAAATCCGAGGTGCCACAACATGCCGGGACAAAGTGGTGAATGTGTGTCAAGCTCTGTTGGACTGCAATGTGTTTGAAGCAGTAGGAACTAAAGTGTTTGGCAAAGACAAGAGGAAGGCTGAGTTTCAGGACAGCAAATGTGCACTTTACAGGTTAGTCTGATTAAAACAACAAAAGGTTGTTCAAGCTGTAAATATGTGAACGTTGTATAATTGTGTCCACCAGGTTTGTTCATGAGGATGCTCCATCAGTGGAAGACTTGGAGAAGGGTGTGCTTGCAAGCAGTATCCAGAAACTCTTCCTTTGCTCTCCCTCAGACAGGTATGACGTCAATCCACAGAGCTAATTTCATGAAAACAATACCTGAACCGTGTAATGTTTTTATTTTTGCAGAGAGGGTGAGCAGATGACTCCCTCTGGGCCAAAATGTCTAATACCTACACCTGTCAAATTCTCCCAGACATCCACAAAAGTCTTCCAGTTAGGCAGTCCCGTAAGTCCCAGTTTGCCAATGGAGACCAGAGTGGAGAATTTCAGTCTGAGTCCCAATAGAGTGCAAACACATTCTGATTTACCACAGACAGGTAAGAAGTTACATTTAAATGTTATTTGTCGGCGGTTGTGATTATGATAATCAATTTTTCCTGGTATGAGTCATCCATCCATTTTCTGAACCGGGGGAAACCCACATTGACCTGGGAGAACAAGCAAACTCTAAAAATCTGTTCAAGCAAGAAAATAGTTTTGATACAAAATGGCAAAACCGGAGTACGCAAATGCCAAATTTCAGCATTTTGCTCCCTTTCTGTTCAAACACAAGAAAAACAGACTAAAAACAACATGCATGAACACTAGAATACAAAAATGTATGCTTGACATTGATTGTACTTCCCCTACAGTGGTAGATGAGGTATGGCAGGAGCAAACCCTTCTCAGGTTATTAAACCTTGTGGAACTCCCGATATTGGAGGGTGTGCTTCAGATGAGCCAGATTTCTTCATGCTCTGCTCCATCACCCCCCATGACTCATAATAACCCTGATCTGATCTACGGCAGCAACCACCTTGACAGACAGATCCTCAAGGCCTTCAGGGACTCTCAGTACGTTTTGTCTCTTTCAATCATATAGTCAAAACGAAAGTGGCTTGGACAAAGTACTGTACTGTAGATGAATCTTTGTGACATTCATATCATCTTGCCATTTCTTCACGCAGAGAAGACGAGTGGCTCCGAGCAGCCCTGGACTGTCTGGACTTCCTCCCTGACCAACCGGTGGTGAAGCTGAGCCGAGAGCTGCCTCTCTTGTTCCCGCAAGATCATCAGACTGAGCAAGCTGATGGCAACGCACCAGGGAAGTACTAGCACAAGCGGTGACAGGATGATTGCTGCTGAGTTTTGTATGATTACATGTGCCATTATATATGACAGTTGTGATTTAACTTTCTGGCTCTAGGTAATAAATGCCTCTCCGAAAGTGGCAAAGCTTATTGCAAACTGCTACTGTATGGTTTACTGGTGGGACACTACAGCAACACGGATAGACCTCCACTACTTCCTGAGCAAATGACTGATGTATATTCAGCAATAACCGATCTGCTAGGTAGAGACTTGAGTGAACACAGTTAACCATAAAACAAACCTGATTTTGAAGTCAAGATGTTCGTGTCATCTTTCTGTTATGTTTTTGTCCATTTACAGTGAATGCAAAATTGGGTAAAGCACTTGAAGTTCTTCAGTTGTGCTTAAAGCTGCTGCCACCAAGGTGCAGAAAGGAGCTGTGTCAGATCCTTACGTTCATGACAGTGGCTGCTGACGCACATGAAATAAAACTGGACAAGGAGGTGATGATCATAAATGCTGTGTATTACAGACAACCCTCGGCTATTCACGGTTTGCTTTTTGAGAATTCATATGCATTATTTTTGTGGTCTTTCTGAAAGGGCCCAAATTTTAACACAATGACAAATGTATCTACAACAAACCCGCACGTATAATAAAAATACCACATGAGAGAAAACAAATGACAAAAATAAGAAAAAATAATCAAGAGCTTGTGAAGACCGTGGAGAAAAATAATGAAACTTTTTTTTCCCCACTAAACCCAGTTTTCGTCTGTCATGCTGTATAAAAAACTTATATTAATACCAAGGTTCTTGTTTTTTTTTTATTTTATTTAATTTTATTTTTCTTCTTCACACTTGCCTCTTTTTTTCCAGTGCTGAGTCCTTATCCATCATTGATAGCAAGATTGGAGCTGCCAACCTAATTTTTTAAGGCGCTCATCTTTTCAAAATGTACTAATGTAATAAGTTGTCAATTGGATTTTATCTGAGAACCCTATCTGACATGGTCGATAAAGGCGGCATTGAATTTGTTGTTCAAAGAAAAGAATAGGAAAATCCATCTCAAGAATGAACAGATTTGAAGTTTTCAGCTTTGGATAAATTACTACATGAATGTGTTACAACATTGTTTATGGTAAATGTAACGTTTCTGAATTTTAATGCTCAAATGGTAGACTCTACAACTGTTTCAGTGGTAGTTGTGGTCAATCTTTTAAGAGTAAAATTGTCAGGGCAAGAATTGCGACTGCACCTTCAATTTGCAAAGAACTGTCTTTTTTTTTTTTAATTTATTTAATTTTTTTTATAATAACCATGTCAGTTTTAGCCAAGACCCCTAATATGTTATATGAATATGTTGCAGATGGAAAACAAACTTGCAGTGAAGAAGTCTTTCTCTAGGGCCATCCTGAACAGCAAGGCTCTGTCAAAAGAGAGAGAGGATCTGATGATAGTCTTCATGCTCAGCAACGTGAAGGAGATCTTCAAGGTATTAACGTCTTTCAGCAGTTTGGAAGCTCTTTCACGCTCATTTTCAATGTGAACCACATATTATTATGGCTTAAGATTTAGTCAGATATTTGGGATATTATATAAAATCACATTCACATTGGAAATCCCAGTTTTAATTATTTGATCAATATTTGGAAATCCCAGTTTTAATTATTTGATCAATATTTCGACAATCAGACCCAAGTTTCAGAAGCAGGTTTGTCAATGTAAGCAAATTAATCAAGTCAAGGAACCCTAAAAAATCTGGGGAAAAACGAGACCTTAAAAAGTGGATGAAGCGCTGCAGGAACATGCTTTCAGTAAAGTGGGTCCCCATGCTCAGTTGGTCAATGCAGAATTCTCCATATTGGCAACATGACATTCAATCGACATGACATTTAATCCGTAAAAAAGATAGGATTATTTGTTATTGTTGTGATTTGAGGTGGGTGTTTGTAGATTTACTAATACTGTGCGTTATATCTTATTGTAACTGTAAAATTGACTGTTTCCATTTGAGCATGTCACTGAAAAGGATAAATGCATTGTTTTGGATAGTTCTGTTCATGTCATCTGTCAAAAAGCTTTTGTTGCAAACAAGACTTCATTTATCCACACGTTTCTTCTTTTTATCCCAGATACCTGGAGCCCTGCACAAAGAAGTGAGCGATAAGCTGGCTGGCCTTGTTCAGGCGAAACAGCCAGATGTTACTGGTGAATGCCTGATTTTTAATGCAAACAAAACATCTTGACAATAGCAATTGTCCAAAAAAAACCTATAACCTATAGAAACGTAGATTTGGGTTGTCATTTTAATTTATATTCATTTGACATTTACTAGTCATGACCCGAGTAGTCTTTGTTTGGGGGTAAAAAACAATTTTCTATGGTGTCAAGCGGAATCCTCGTATCTCCAAAATCATCACTATTCAGGAGACCCAAAAAATGGCATTTATTGGTTTTCAACCGCTAGCATTGCATTGTGAAAAAGAGCAAGTAATAATTTGAAAAGTTACACCCACACAAAAGTTTTTGAAAAAATATCAAATTTACCAAAATGTGATTTATGAGGCTTTGGCCTCATGCCAATTTGTGTACAATATTGATTAAATATGCAATGCAAAAAAACTATTTTATTTAAAACTGCTGAAAATGTGTATATATTTTTCTTATGGGACTGAAAAAAAAATCCCTGTCTGTTTTGTAGGCTTACAGGTCTCCAACAAAACGTACAGTGGCATGAGTAAGACAACCACTGATCAGGAACTCTGGTCTTTGCTTCACTTCATTCAACTGGATGCTAAAATTTCATCCAAGGAGAGGAAACATCGACTTAGGCAGTTTTACCAAGCGCACCCTGAGATATTTAATAAGTACTTTGGAGAATCTGCCGTTAATCTGTTGTAGGTTTGTCAAAATTAAAGCAAGCTTATAATACATCATCGTAATATTATTGAAATGTATCTAGAATATGTTTAAACTTGTCAGTGGTTGATAATGGTTCATTGGAATGGACTCTAAATAGATTCCCTTGGGTATGTACTTTATCTGATTTGAAACAGAAGCACTGTACCTGACACTGTCACCAGGATCCACTCATTCCCTCCTAATGTGTGACCAATATAAAATTGCAATCTCTGCCATATGTAGATGTTGTTGCATCATTCGGGATCATAGAAAATAAAAATGGAAAAACAAATCCGAACGTCTTTAAATACTGAAATGGTTGAATGGGTGCTGAATATATTATTTATACTGTCTAGATTTTTAACTTAATACGTGTGAATAGATCTAAATTATGACTTTAAAATTATAATCTGGGCTTTAGAAAAAAATGTACATCGCATTCAATTTGACAATTCAATGAAACAAACTATACACTGTACAAACTATATACAAACACTCAGGCATTTACATTAAACCAGTGCTTCTCAAATAGTGGGGCAGATGACCCCAGAGAATACAATTTAACTTTCCACACAAAACTGTTGTCAGCAAAAGTAACAATCAATTGTGTTGCCATGCCAAGGTGAAGACAAAACATTCCTTGACAAGATTGTATCTCGATGTTGTGCTCTGACCAACATGAGCAAAAATATGCAAAATTGAAGGTGTCTGAAATAAATATGGCATTACATACAATCAAGTGCGTGTGTTTCATTATTTACAAGTGGACTAACATGAGCCTAAAGTGTAAATACGGTAAATTGCAACAAGTGAAGACATGAGAACTCCGTATCCCATAATGCAACGCGTGTGATCAAGCTATGCAAGACAAGAGGGAGGGGCTCGAGAATACCCGGAAGTGACACTTTTCAGAATGATGCTCATGGACGTGTCGTGAAGGTTTGAAGCTTTCCAACTGCTTCTCCATCCATTCAGGTATTCACGTGGATTATTTGCACTCATAAATAATTTGAACCGTTTCCGTGGGTCGTTGCATGGCCCTAGTGACGTCACACGCCCATAACGAATCACGCCTCGATACGCGCCTCACTTCCGGGATTTCTCGACACACGCCCAGAATCTTCGGCACAAACCTGCGCATCACTCGTTAAAATCTGTTTTTCGATTAAACGAAGAGCCCTTCGTGCATAATAGGTTGTACGCCCATTGAGCGTATACATATTTCTGTCACAGCAGTAGACTTGAAGGAACGGCTGCATCTCCGCTGTGGTGTTGTTGCTATAAAATTGGAGCTCGAGCTAAATTGAACGGCTCATAGAATTCCAAGAGACAACTGACCAAAAAGGTAAATGACGTTGCAATCGAAACGAGTGTAAATAGATTTTGTCGTTTGGGTCTTCCAATTTAGTGTGAACGTGACGCATTTAAACGCCATCGTTCATCTTTAGGTTGACAACAAAAGCATTCTATGTTCTATTTGTGTATTCTAACACTTGATCAACTAAATAACCCATACTGCTTGTGACAACCACGTGATCGTTATTTGAAGAAAACATTTCAAGTCGTCACTGCATTTGATATTCTGCAGAGCCGAGCATGTCAAATGAGGCTGACCACATCGAGAGTGGAGCAGACAAGGATACTTCTGAGCAGTCCGTGACGAAGCGTGTCCGATCAAATACACCAAGTCCACACAGAGGAAGCGCTCCACAAGGTTAGGAAGAACTCGATTAGGATCCTTTCTGTCTCTCCTTATCCTCCGTTTCTACCTCACCATTCCAACTGAGCCACCACTGATTATCTGTTTAATGAGTTTGTTTGATATTTTTCTATGACTGATTCAATAAATGACATGCGTTGAGAATATCTGCCTCTAGTAATACATCCTGATGGTCTTAATTTTTGGGGGGCTTTTTCTTACCTCATAGCCAGCCCACCCAGGATTGTGTCTGCGGAAGAATTAATGGAAACAGCAAAAGGAGTCACCAATATGGTTTTGGCCCACGAAATCATGGTTAACCAGTCTTTTCAAGTCAAACCGCCAGAGCTTCCTGAAGGAAGGTGAGGTTGTTTTTGCATGATGGAAAGATGGTATCAGTTCTTTGAATAACAACCCCTCCACTGCCCCTGTTGTACAGTTTGGAGCGCAAAGTCAAAGAGATTGTTCACCAGGCATTCTGGGATTATCTGGAAGCTCAGTTAAAGGAAGATCCACCGCAGTATGGCCATGTTATCCAACAGCTGGGTGAAATTAAAGAGGTGAAGTCCAAGACACAACAAAACCAAACTTTTATCACCAGGCAAATCAATGAGTGAACTGCTGCATCCCAGGATCCACTAATATAATTTCTGGATCTAAAGAAACAATGTATTGAAGTAAAAGTATTAGATTAGAAATGAAAACAAGCCCAACAAAGTAGGAGAGAGAAGGGTATGGTGCCCCATCTTAAGTAAAAAGCCACATTTTCTTTGCCTATGAAAATTGTTGCATCGCCACTTGTGTTGATATCATCAATGTTGTAACAGATTTTTTTTAGCCTTAGTTAATTAATCATTATTTATCCACAGACGTTGCTATCTTTCTTGCTGCCGGGCCATAGTCACCTGCGGTCCCAAATTGAAGCTGTTCTTGACCTGACTCTAATCCAGCAGCAGGCGGAGAAACAAGCACTGGACGTTGGTGCTCTTTCCAATTTCATTATTGAGATGATGGGATCGCTTTGTGCCCCCTGTAGGGATGAGGATGTCAGTAAACTGAAGGAGCTCACCGAATTTGTCCCGTTGCTCAAGTAAGTGACAGAAAAGTAAACTTTTCAAGGTGAAATCAAGGCAAAACAACAGTCAACAGCAGAATTCATCGAGCCTTTTTCCACCCCGAGAATTCCTTTGGTGTTGTTAAAGACTTCTTATATGATTCTGTTGGGGCAACATGGTGGACTAGTCCCAGTGACTAGTGGTTCGCATGTCCGCTTTACATTGGAGCGGTTCTTGGCTTTCTATCTCATCTTGGGCCTTCCTGCATGATTGTTCAGGCTATTTACCCCTGACCAAACTTGAATAAGCGTTAAAGAAAATTGATAGATGAATGATCCCATCGTAGAGATGAGTTTTAAGTACTAGTCTACTAAATGGCCCCAGACAACAATATAGCTTGGAAATATTACTAAGGTTTAACTTTTTGTTCTGTCGTTGTTCTCTTAGGGCCATATTATCTCTGTTGGACCTGATGAAGTTGGACATGGCTAACTTTGCTGTAAGCTCCATCAGGCCTCATCTGATGCAGCAGTCAGTAGAGTATGAGAGAAACAAGTTCCAGGAGTTTCTGGACAAACAGCCTAGTAAGAGCAATACACAACTTAACATTGTTAGTCTTTGACTCAAATCTAAAAGAATCTCGGCCACTGGTTTTGGAGCGATTCAAAATTTGAATCAAAGAATCACACCATGCGGCCACATCACAAATTCGTGGCAGTTAAAATACACATAAGCTTTCATGCCTCTTTATTTAGCAACCTGAGGCTTCCTTGACCGACTATCTTTTTATCAATTGACAAAAAGTGATACAGGACAACATATGGTATGAGGAGCCTCAGAAGGCACTGCTGCTCGCTGCTCCCCTCTCCCAGGGGATGGATCAAAATCACACGGGGATGGGTTAAATGCAGAGGACAAATTTCACCACACCCAGATGTGTGTGTGACGATCATTGGGACTTTAACTAATTTGTAGTAGGAAAACACATTTCTCTCTTTTTCAGATGCTTTGGACTACACAGAAAAGTGGCTTAAGGACACATTGGAGAACATGAAACAGGTTTCTTCTACTGCTGCCTCTTCTGCGCCTCCTGCTATCCTCCCTGCTAATGTCCATAATCAAGCATATTTGCGACTACTTAAATGGGAACACCTCTCAGAGCCCTTCCCCGAGGTAAACTTTTTGATAGATTGTTTTCAGTCTGTGACTCTGGAAAAAATGACTACTGTGCTATAGTTGTGGTTTTTTTTTTCTTGCTACCTAGACAATGTTGATGGATCAGACTCGATTCCAGGAAATGCAGCAGATGACTGAAAAATTAGTTTTGCTTTCATCAATATTACTCATTGTTTACACCACCACGGGAGAAGCCATTTCAGGCCTTCCGGGTCTCATGGAGATGCTTAAAAACACTGTTCACGCCATGCTTGCTGACATGCACTCACTGTAAGTACAAATACCTCCAAACAGTTTTGTTAAAGTGTGTAAATCATGACATGGACAAATTTTGTCAAATTATGTATCGTATTTTCCGGACTATAAGGAGCAACTTAAAAAATCCAACACCAAGAACAGACATGTCATCTTGAAAGGCAATTTAAAATAAAAATAGAATAGAGGCAACAACAGGCTGAATAATTGTACGGTATGCTAACGTTACATGACACATAAACGAAGAACTGAGAACATGCCTGGTATGTTAACATAACATTAAGAGTTATTCAGATAACTGTAGCATAAATAGCATGCTAACAAGTTTACCACACCATCCGTGGCACTCCAAATCGCTAAATCCAATGAAATCTTCATCCTCGGTGTCACTTTTAAACAACTCTTCTTCTACGTCGCTTAAGTCAGACTCATCCACACAATTTTCACCACAGACCTAGAGCGCCCTGTTGCGGTTTAGTGTGAAAATAACATGTGAAATGGTGTAATAATGTGTTAATAATTTCACACATAAATCGCACCAGAGTATAAATCGCACCCCCGGCCAAATTATGAAAAAAAACCTAAGATTTGTAGTCCGGAAAATACGGTAATTCATTTACACCTATTTACCGTAGTTGTACTTTGTAACTATGCTATTATTCCATTCAGTTGTGAATATATAATCTACATCTTTCAAAAATAATCTATTAATAAAAGAGGAATTACTGTAGGAATTTTGGAATGTGTTAATTTAACAGTATGCATGTTGTAGTTGTAATTTGTAGTGCTGCCATGCGATGCAAACTACAGCCACAATGATATACAAATGAACAATTCCTTTCTGTGCTTGCCAATCAAAAGTGAGCAATATGATCTGACAATATGTGATGCATTCAAGTGTGTAGGTACTGTTGGGCCGGTCACTCTGTGTTCCTTAAAAAATTAAGAAATTTTGCTGCATAAACAAGTTTGAAATGTGTCCTTTTAGCAATATCCATGTTGTGTTTCTTCATACAAAAACATTTCCTTCTTCAAGGTCTTTCAATCTTCAAGAGACCCTTGTGACCACTGGGGAGAAACTGTGCATGGAGCTAAATCAATGTTTAACCAAGCATGGCTACACTACATTATCAACCGACCAAAAAAACACTCTGATGGGGCAAATCTCAGCCATCACCCACCCAGACAACACAGTCCGTCAGTTGATGAGTAAGCGATGCCGACGATAATTTTGTTGTTGGCCGAGATTGGATTGACCCTCCTCTTTTGTCTTTTCTTGCCATTTCTTTCAGACTCCCGGGTTCAGAGCTACCTGCTGGCTACTCTGGAGTCCAGTCAACACAAGACCCCTCTTCCTATACCTGGAGGTCTTGCACCCGTCTCCAAGGAGCTAAAAGAACTCTCTGTTCGCTTAAGTTGTCTCGTCAATTTCAACAAGCTTGTCTTCTCCCCATTCTACCAAAAGATTCTCCAAAAGTGCTTCTCATCAGAAAGTTGTGCCAGCACAGAGACATAAACACTTTGACAGTGGCGTGACGTAGATACTCAAGGGAACACTTAAGTTCTACAAACGGAGCTGAGGATGATGATGAGCAGTGCTGGCTGGTAGCAATAAATTTATTGCTCAGAGGAAAATGCCGCATATAAAACACACAAGCGCTACTTTGAAAAAATATATAAAAAATCTGCTCCATCCTATGCCCAGCTTATATGTAGATCAACTCTGTCAAGTCCAGTGTGTTATTTTTGGACCAGTTCTTGAGTCTTGGGAGGTTTAAAGAACACATGATCGTCACAAATGAGTCACCGGAGCTGCAGTGGTTTTGCAGATTCATTTAAAAATGTAAAAGCAAACTCACAAATTTGGTGCAGCAGCTATACCATAGAATTAACCAATATTGGATAGATGAGAACGTCCACTCACTGAGTTTTTCTATAGTGCTGTGGTTGAGTTCTTATAGTTTGGTCCAAGAGATATGAACTAAAAAGTAGTTGTGCTTTTAGTCGTGGTAAGTCTGAAGAAAATTACTTCTCAACTGTGCGTGTTGCTGCTAACTTTCTCCTACCACACTGTAGACAATTGCGAAAGAAGTGTATGAAAGAAAGCTTTAGTCTAGAAAATTTGCTTTAGAAATACAAAAGCACCAGTGTGTGTTGATACCAGAGGAAAGTGTCAGGCGTCTAATGAAATCCATTTACTCTTGTCCAGAGAAGTGACATTTTACATCAATGACAATGAGATTTATTATACTACATAGTATCTTTGTTCTGCTGATCAGCACTGTGTTGATCATTAGTGTAACAGTCTTTTGACTCCCTCAAAAGAGCATCAAACAGCTGCAGCTCATTCAGAATGCTGCAGATTGGGTTCTGACCGGCAAAAAAACCATCGGCAATTTGGAGTACTCAATCAGCCTACCATGCATGTTTTTGGGATGTGGGAGGAAACTGGACGATCCGGCGAAAACACACGCAGGCAGAGGGAGAACATGCAAACTCCACACAGGGAGGGCCGGAGGTAGAATCGAACCCATACCCTCTGAACTGCGAGGCGTACATGCTAACCAGTGCGTCACCGTGCGGCGTTAGTCTAAACATGACATTATGATTATATTGCACCTGTATTGTGAGTGTGGTAGTGATGTTTGCAAGCTGAGCTCTGGCCAACTGTTGTCATTTTCAGTCAACAGCAAGTGGCAAAATGGATAAGAGATGGATACGTTTTTAATTTACTGCTTAATTCCAGTTTCTCAAACATCGTATTAAATCAGTATACCCATGTTTAGATTAGTTAGGACACAGAAGATGTTATCGAAAAGATTTTTTTTAATTTGACTTCACCTTAAAGCATTTCAAAAATATTTTTTTTTATAACTCTTGTTCTTGCACTGTACATTCTTTTAGTAATTTTAATAAAGTCAGTGCTTTTAAATGTTGTACTTCTATTATCTGAAGCATGTATTGGACTGTGTATGAAATGCGCTATTTAAATAAAGCTGCCTTCTCTTGCCTCATGGATTTCAGGAAACACGAATGAATCATGCTTGAGGATGTGTGTTTTTATATTTTGGTTGTCTTTAACACATTGCATCCAATTATTTTATCTCAGTCCATTAGGCAGAAGAAAAATACACAGAATTTGTGTGGTGAACCAACTTGAGCCATGTATTTAAAATTTAATTTAACTTTTTCTTCAGAATTATGCGGTATGTTAAACCTACTATTTTGCAAAGTTTGGAGTTACAATCTTTTTTTCCACTTAAGCTGGTTTTAAGTGGAAAGATAAATGTGGAAAGACGGAAAACATTACATCTATCTTTTCTATTGTCATATTATATAAATTAAATCAATTTATGGCCAAACATTTCTTTGCTCCTTATTAATTACCAAATAATTAGTGTTAATGACATTAATAAAACAATCGCAAAGTTTTACGAGCTCTGTTTTTACTGTTCTCATTAGTTTGTCATAATCTACGTTTGCGCAAATAATAATTGTGTCATCAGCAAACTATAACTTTTAACATTTCCGCTGTGTTTATTGTATCTTTACTATAAATAAGAAATAGTTTTAGACCCAACCCCTGCGGAGCACCACTTCCAATTGGTAATCTATTGCATTTTAACTTGACTCCTTTAAATTTGTACTCATAAGCGCACAACTTGATTCACTACTTTGGGCTTTTGTTTTTAAAACAAACATCACTACTTCCATCAAAGTGGATTGTGCATACTTCTCCCACTGGTAAATTTACAATATAGATCTTAAGTTATTTTTATTTACTTTTATTTATTGTAGTTTTTTTTGATTCTTTGAATAATGCATTTGTTGCGTCACTGCTTCCCTCTTAGAATTAACACAAGAAGCTTGGGATCGATTGAGAATAAATGATGTTTCAATGTTGAATTACCAAATTAGCTCAGTTGTCACTGGTTGACATTTCACTTCGACACCTCTCCTCCCCCTTACCCGACCTACCCGACATTCCACACATGCGAGGAAGCAACAGCTAGCAGCAGCAGCCCCTACGTGTGTCAGCCACAAGGCGTATTATTATGCAGAAGTTTAGAAAGGCCGATTTTTCACCCTGAGCAGACCTAAAAGCAACATTCGACGAAACGCGGGACGTATCTAGAAATCACCGGTCATGGCCGGCCCTGGTAACTACTAGTTATTAGTTTTTATTTGGAGCTTCAAATGTGCAAAAAGTCAGTGAGCGGTTCTCGACGTCGAACAAGATGGCAGTAGTAGCAGCAGCAACACCGATGCAGGGTTTGACGGTGGCGTTGCTTCTCGCTGCGAGCCTCTTTCACGCGATGACTTATTCGGTATACGGGTCTTACTGAAGGTAAGTCATCTACTGTGAATAAAACTGTATCGTATTCATGATATGTTGTCTTTGGACTAGTGCACCGAAATGACTTCGCCCATTCCTGGCTTGTTTGCTAACAAATAAGCTTAGCCAAGTTCGTTGTGTTTGTGGTAGCAGGCTAGCTTTGACACGAACCTCTTGCCGTCATCTAAATACGGCTAAAGATTTCCACTTTAATGTTTATTTATTTGGGTAGTTCGAGCTGACAAACAACTTTGTTGTAGCAAAAATGATCGCGAACTAACTTTGGAATGAACTGTAAAGAATAGCTTCGTATTATGCAACACGAGCTGCTCACGTAACTCAAAGTACAGTGCATACTGTACATAGATACGAAAGGGTTCAATCTGCTTTCATTGAAGTAACACTTGTACTCGAACAGTATTTTACTTTATTATTTCACGCGTCTGAGTCTCAACAGGTGTGCAGACTGTTTGCGTCCTCCTCCCTTCAAACACACAAACACCATCCTTTCCATATGGTCTCCTAAATCGATCACGAACAAACTGCGTGTGCAGCTGGTATTCTTTGACATGTGTTCATCTCTACAAGTACTCGCTGTGATACGTGGCTCTCCATTTCAGGAGTGGATCTGGTCACCAAGCTGTGGGGGGATCAGGCTACCTCTTTAGCAGACAAGGGTTTGTGTGTGTGCGCGCATGCATGTGTGAATGAGGGAATAAGCAAGTGGTCCTCAAAGTTATGGTTGACATGGTTGTATGGCAAGGACACACAAGGTGAAATAGTTGATCCTTCGAAGCCACATGGCTTCTTTGCATTACTGCTTGCTTAGTCTGTTGCATCAGGTCGCTATTTATACTTTTCCAGACCTGCAGCTGTGGGTGTAGAAGGTGGATGGAGTTAAAAATAAGTCGTTGCCACCTTGGAAGCACTGTGTTTTATTCGTCACTCGTGTGTCGCTTCCCGTGTAGAGTGAAAGGATCTGTTCCATGAAGTTGGTCAAATCCTTTGTTCTTCAGACAAAATGTTACTCTGAGATCAACATCAGACAAATGAAACTATTAATGATTGTTCAAACCATGCACCATAAAGCCTCTAATACATCAAAAACATGTTAGTAAAGGTACCACTGTACATCCAACTCTTTATGCTCTCTGAAACCAGTTGGAGTATTTTTTTTTTCTCGCATGTCACATTTATTCTCCACAGTTTACCTTCCAGAAAGGTAAAATTGCATTGATTACTGTTGCTTTACTCAGACTGTAGTAAGAAGAGCTGGACTCGTCTACACTTTCGTGTAGGATGACCAAGCGCGTGAACGTACAGGGTTTGAGGCTCAATTAACATGTCCTGCAAATTGAGGCCATGTCCTGCAAAATCAATGCTTTCTCTAATTACCAAAAAAATAAAACTGGGTCAGTGTCCAACATTGTCACTTAGAAACATACGGCTTGGACTTATTAGCATTAGTTTATGTGGCAACTTGTTTATGCAGTCGCAGTTGAGACAGTGAGAGGTGTGTGCAGCTTTTAATGAGTCAGCACTATCACTATCTTTAAACATAAAGCTAGCATAGTAGAAATGAAGAGAATTAGAGCTGGCTTTTCTCCTAACCTATTAAGCATGGGGACACGTAAGTGCTATTTCATTTTATATTGTTTTTCTGTTTTCAGATCTTGCAACTGTTCAATCTTAGTTATACAGTAATGGAGTACATTTATTTCATATCATAAAAAATGGCGACCGATTATATAATATGCTTTCCCTGACATTTTTGAAGTTGCATATTAAAGCACAAAGCATAACTTAGGGTCCCGGTTTGGCAAACAGAATCACATCACAACATCATGGTATCACATTGTCATTGGAAAGATTTTCAAGGCATTAAATATAGAATGCAACATAGTGAAGACAGTCATCATCAGGTTGAGAAAATATGGCACCTCAGTGACATTGCCAAGAGCTAGACTGGCTAGATATCCCTTTAAAATGAAAACTATCAGGGAAAAAATGGTTTGGAGGGCTACTAAGAGGCCATCGGCAAAAGTCAAATCTATTTATATAGTCCTTCCTCACAGAAACGTCTCACAGGGCTTCGGATGGAAAACAGTTTGAAATGATTTATCTTGGTCCCATTTCGTTCATCACAAAAATCTGACTTTTTATATTCAGCAGAGCTATCGTTTGTCCCTATGTGAGAATACATTAAAACTGTATTCAAAAAGCCAACGTCTATTGTTTAGTCAGGTGTTTTTTGAAGCACACCCAATCTACCTGTCTGAGCCTGTGTGTGACTCTTTTAGTCGTTGGGAAAAGCCACTGGCTCCCTGCAGGCATTTCAATTCAAGCAGTGATTGTGTTTACCTGCAGTAAATAACCCTTATAAAACCCAAGTATTGTCAGTATTCGAGTTTTTGAAGTCCACGTAAACGCATGAAAAAACCTCAAGATGCCCTTATTCGGGCCTTTTAAATTTCAAATAAGAGCGCTGGATTGCCCATTTTCTATTGTAAATATCTCGGCATGGATACACACTAGTGGTCCCCAACCAGCGGATACTATTTGCCATGATGACGCACTTGTGCTGTGTTCCAGTGTTGCTGCTGCTGTGATTGGTCAGCAAGTCATTTTAATTTTAGCACTGCATAGTTGCAAGAAGACTAATGTCAAATCGTTTTTAATTAAAACCCTCCAGATTTATTTTATGAAGAGCCAAATGACTATGTTTATGCTGAGTATTTTTATTGTCATGATTTATCGTTGAGAATCTGAAGTTTATTCTGGTTTAATTTGTTGTATACAGCCTTATGGTGTGCCGTTTCCTTGTATCCTGCTTGCTCTGCAGTTCTACTCGGTGTGCAACTGACCCGCAACATTACAACAGGCTTCCCTCATCTTCTATTACAGTGCACTCGTTCCTCTTTCCTCTTAGAGGACCAAGTTGGCTCACCCTTTTAGATCGGGTTTGTGTAATTGTAGTTTTTAATAGTGTACAAATGACGAGTGTCAAAACATTTGCTAAAATAACATTGAAATTATGGATTAAACTACAAGTCTTAAATATATATATACTTACAGAGCAATTTTGTGAATCACTTTATTTAAGGAGCAACTTTCAAATTTTGTGCAGTTTTGTGCAGCGGCCTGAAAAAATGTTGCGTAAACAATAAATATTTAACAAATGAGCATTTTTTTTAAAAGAATCAACATTTTTTAAATTCATATTGTGCATAACATTAAATTAGTTTCTTGTCTAGAAGAAAAGCTAAATTGATTAAAAAAAAGTAAGATATGCTGTTATGTACGTTTTTAGAATATTTATATTGCAGACCTCAAGAGTAAATGGTAAATGGACGACTTGTATAGCGCTTTTCTACCTTAGGTACTCAAAGTGTTGCACACTTCATTTACCCACTGGTGACATTTCATCAGGAGCAATTAGGAGTTGAATGTCCTCCTCAAGGACACTTCGACACGGTCACGTTGGCTTGGGATCGAACCCCCAACGTCTGGGTTGGGAGACGACCACTCTACTACTGATTACTTACTTTTTAATTTGCCTGTTCAAACTCGGATGGTCTTCGCTTTAACACAACTCCAGTCAAACATTTGTGAAATGTGTAATCGATCATCCAAGCACTTCATTTAGTCGTAATTTAGTAGTATAACCAGACTATTTTTGGCTGCAGCAGCTGGTAATAACCTAATATTACTAAATGAAACAGCAGCACCGTGATTGCCGGTTAACCCTGACAGCAAGAAAGGATACGAATCAAAATTCTTATTGGCATACCTGCTCTGACATCAAGCCGGCGATTTTATTTGTTGTCCCAGGCCTTTGCATTCTTTTACAAAACAATCATTACCCTCCCCAAAATAATTGATGGGCTCAATGTGACTGATTTTGTTGACGTTTGTCTTTTCAGGTATGGCCTCACATGTCTTGATTCAGCCATCACACTTGCACTCAGCTCAAACAAGTGCCTTAGGAACCAGTAACAGCAAACACACAGGGGAAGCCCATCACAGTAATAACGCCACCAAAGCCTTTCCCATATCACCCCCACCTAAAACCTATGTGATCGGAGTCAACTACGGAATCGCCCACCCGAACAACGTATTCCCATCAACAGTTGATGACTTGGAAAGACTGCACTGGGCAGCAACAATTGAAGAGAGTGAGGAGAGTAGGCCCCACCTATTGGGATCGCGAACTGTAGAGAGGAGAGAAGAAAGCCTTGTTGGAATCAAAGCTCAGGGGTCTCATTGTGGGAACAAAGGTCCTCAGGAAAGGAGGCTATTTGAAGAAGAAAGGGGCACAAGCGAAGGAGGCGGTGGACATGTCAACCTAGACTCAGGTGTGATCCAGAGATGCAAACAGAAGAGAGGTGAAGTTGTACAACCGCGGCAGGATAACAGCTCTGTTGGAACCATGCAGATAGTGGAGGAGGCATCAGAGCTACCTTCATTGCCGGCTCCTACTATAATGTTGCAAACGGGGAATCATAATGTTGCTAAAGGAGCAAGTAAGGGGGCACTGCCTTCTCAAGACAAGGTTGGAGAATCGGTTGGCATTGGGAATGAATCCAATGGGAAAAAAATCAGGTCTAACGTCACTACTGGGGCGATGGCTACCACAAACAGATCAGGAACAGGAGATGGGGACTATCAGTTAGTTCAGCATGAGGTTCTCTGCTCAGCGAAACACAGCTATGAAGTGTTGGATTTCCTCGGACGTGGCACCTTTGGTCAGGTGGTGAAGTGCTGGAAGAGGGGAACGAACGAAGTGGTGGCTGTCAAAATACTGAAGAACCACCCGTCGTATGCACGTCAGGGACAAATTGAGGTGAGTGTTCATTGTATGTAACTATTTCGACACATTTTAGGAGAACATAGATAGTTTCTAAAAGTATTAACGTGGACTTGACATCATGCCATTTTGTTTTCAGGTGGAGATCCTTGCTCGGTTGAGCAGTGAGAACGCAGATGAGCACAATGTGGTGCGCGCACTAGAGTGCTTTCAGCACCGCAATCACACCTGTCTGGTGTTTGAGATGCTCGAACAAAACCTGTATGACTTCCTTAAGCAGAACAAGTTCAGCCCACTGCCACTCAAAATCATCAGGCCTATATTGCTGCAGGTAATGCAGACGCACTTAAGCCAGTTTAAAAGAATGCATGAGCGCAATCGCAGCTTGGAATTCAAAGTAAAAGTCGAGCCATTTTTTTTTTTGTAGGTAGCAACAGCGTTAAAGAAACTGAAATCCCTGGGTTTGATTCATGCTGACCTGAAGCCTGAGAACATCATGCTCATAGACCCATCCAGGCAGCCATACAGAGTTAAGGTTATTGACTTTGGGTCCGCCAGCCACACCTCAAAGGCAATCTGCTCAACCTACCTGCAGTCCAGATACTACAGGTAACATCATGCACTTTTCGCCCACATTTAACATCGGCTGTTAATGACAAATTCACACTAACCAGCGTAGCATCTACGTCACACTGTCACCCATACCCCCAGAAGCCTTTTCTTCCATGGCCGCTTAGCACTGAGACTGCTAGGCACTAAACTAGCTGGCGCTGCAGCAATGCGACTTCATTAAATCATATCATGTATATAAGTATGGCACAGCAGCAGCAACGAACAGTGTGATGCGGACCTTCTCCGCCGTAGTGACAAACTACCTCAGTAATAATAATGGTAGAGCTTTCACTGAGGAGGCAAGGGAGGAGTTGCTAAGAAGTGAAATGCAAAGTCAGGAAAGACCCAAAAAAGTGCTTCGGTGCACACTAGATGGTATGTTGTCGTTTTCTTTCATCTTTGTAAATGTTATCGCTGGACATTGTGAATAGTGCACTGAAGCTCAATTTCAAGAAAATAGCAAATCGATTTGAAATTGCAATATCTACAATTTTTTTCCTTCGTCGTTCAGTACTAGTGAACCTAAAGAAGAGTTGACTAATTTGAACAATATTGAAATGTCATGTTTTGTTGTGCCAATAAAAGCTGTTTTTGATTGAAGGTGGGTGACAGCGCAAATGTAGGCACATTGTACATACTGCAGTATTCTGGAAATATCAATGAAATATATGAACCTACATGCATTGCACAAATATTACTGAATACTTTGCAGTTTCGCTAGGTCTTTTGCTGTTGCTACTCCCCTGCTCTGTCTTGTATGTTTGCATTGTTGAATATATGCCTGAATTTATGTACTCAAGTCTCATCCGCTTTCAACAAGTCCCACCTTGTATTTACTTTTGCATAACACAGGGAGATTATGATGGATTATGAGGAACAAAACTATGAATCCATTTCTTGTGCATATTCTCCTTAACGTCAAAGTTCATCTTCTATTTAAAAGAAAGTGTACCGGTTTGTGCAATATTTCTGTACCGTTTATGTAATATGTAAAGTATTTCTGCTACAACCACGGTACAACAGTCAAGCTGTTCTATTCACTTATGCTCTCCTCAACAAGTCTTAGCAAGTACATTGTTTTGGAGCATGTAAACTATCGCTTCCTCTTGTGCAACATTCTTTTACAGTGTTTGTGCATGGTGGCAAAACCCATAATTTGGCTTTCTTCTGAACGTTATTACTTGTTGACTTTAGAGAAAAGCATTCTCAATATTTGAAGTAAACACATTTTTGCATAATATATAGGCTTGAAGCAACTTGTTTTGTCAAAAATGTAAACTGGAAAGTGTACTGTCAGTATCGGTGAAAACCAGACTCACAAATCTAAGACAGGGGTGAGCTTAAGGCTTTTGTTGCATAATATGCAGCTTTTTTGTGGCACTTGAATTTGTTTCCGCTTGCATGTTGAGCAATGATAGCATCGCGAATACCATTGCTCAGTGAAAAGGGGACAATTTTGGGGGTTGGTGAGGGGGGAGGTCACTTCGGGCGCAGTCTGCTGAAGAGCACGCTGGTATGTGAAAACCCATATTTGGATCCAAGAAAAAAAAAAAAAATGACATTCCTGTGTGTGCCTGTGTGTGCTCATGTATGTACCACTGTGTACCAGCCCCAAAGTCTGAATATTTCTCGCAGGTTACTCAATGACCTATAAAAAGTCAATAGCACATACTACATATATGTAAAATGACTTGCCTGGTTGCCGAAAGTCCTTGAACGTAGCAGGCAAATGCACTATGTCACAATACCGCTATCAGTGGAGATTAGAAAAGATTATTAAACTTATATAATACATTATTACGAGGTGCCCTTGCACAAATATAGTTTCCTTTTTTAAAAACATGACATTCAATTGAAAGAATACACTAAAGAAATTGAAGTTAGACTAAAATACTACCTAACTCAAACCATCTTACTAAAAGTCGAGAAACACATTTTAAGATGTTAACTGATATCTATTGTAATGTTTTCTTCCCAAGACAAAGGTTAGCGCAAACTTGTAATTAGTGATCCATGATGGACGACCTTGTGTGCATGCTCGCCTCAGATTGCACAGGGGTCACAGATCATATTTTGACAGGCGCCAAGCGTGGTTGGCTCCCGAGAGCTGATGGCGATGTTCTCAGCACACTCGGTGCCATGGGCGTTGCTGCTTAAAGTTGCGTTGAGCACGTGTTTGGGATCATGTGACAATTTAAGACGGCAACCGCCGAGCCAGATTTAAGTGAGCTCAAAATGAAAGAGATATTGTCGCCTTGTCCCTTTTTGGGCTTGTCCTTAAATTATGGGGACCTGACAGCATATAGGCAGGTGTAATCTTGCCAACTAATTTTTCCTCCAGGAGAGCCTCCCAAAGGTGTTTACAGGGTGCCGCCATATTTGGTATATGAAGAGCGCATGTGCCCATAGCTGTGCCCAGTTGGCTCTTGTGCGCAAAAGTGCCGAAATCATCAAACATGTTTGGTATTCAGCTTCAATGGTGCAACGCCATCCACGCTCCAAAAATGTCTTTGCATATGAGGGAAAAAAACAGGGCGTGGGTGGCGACGAGGACTGATGGCGCCTCGTGTGTGCCGTGTTTTGTTGTCATTTATTTACGCAACAGGCTTGCGGACTTTGAATGTTCTCCCATCCAGACACACCCACATTGCATACTGTGGAATGTTTTGCAGTACAACCATACTGGAGTGACGCAATGAAGTCCATGGTTGGCCCAAATTTCTAGATTGAGTATTCATAAGAGATATGATTTCCATAGATATTTATTTACAAAATGTGTATAGCAAAGCTAAAATGTAAAATTAACATGCGTAGTGGATCCGAAAGTTATACTGACTTACGATAGTGACGTGTGCGCTGCTTACCGAACAGCCTACTTTGAAGCCGGATGTTTTTACGCTCTATATTTGATGAATCAAAAAAAGTCATTTAATCAGATCACTGCGCTTATGAGTGAAAGTATTTTTGGAGCTGTTGCAACATGCATCGTCAGTGAGTGTTGATCAACCGTTGCCTAGCAACTATATCACTCTACACAAGCGGGCGAGTCCCTTCAATGAATTATGACCGGCATAGCTCAAATAAAACCAAATGATTCAAAGTCTAACTGAGGATGACGTTATATTGACTAGTTGTTGTGATCATCGCATTAGGAATGCTCAACACGGGAAAACGAGAGTCCCTTGTCTTAACCAATAAAAAGATATGTCGACGTTAGTCTGTCGGCGTAACGTGGCAGGGACATATTGCAGCTGTCGGGCAGTCACGTATATGAACACCTTCGACACGTCAACACGAGTCACATGATTCCATGATCTGGTGGCTGCACGACGAGTTAGCGACAGCTAATGCCACGCGGGCATGCTGTGTAAACTCCACTGGCATTTTTATGTTTTTCAGATCGGTGCTTGTACTTTCAAAAGGTTTGTTGTCTTGTTTTTGAGGACAACGCAAATCGATGTGTTAATTTTTTTGTGAATTATGTCTTCCTCACATGCCATAGCAGTAGTGATGGTAGTATCTTTTGGGGATTAGTGTTGTAAAGACAACTCACACAATGTAAATGGAGCACTGGGCTATGTAAATAATTCAGCCAAGCATATCGGGTGGAAAGGAAGATAGCAGGCGACGACAGATCCTCTCTGATCACAAGAGGTGATGTTTTAGGACAGGTCTACTCTGAGTTTTAGGTCTGAATCATGCTGACAGTGCTTCCACTATTCAATCCTACGAGTTTGCTTTTGTCCTGTAAAGAAGCCTTCTGGATTTCCCCTCAAACCCATATCTTGCTTGTAAAAGGGCTCTTGATTGAAAGCTACCGTTCTTTCCATTATATCTATTATAGAGGCATTTCACACATGTCGACAGGTGTTTTCCCGTGTATGCCTTAAGGCAGCGTTGGCGAGCAGCCTTTAATTTTTATTTTATTTTTTTATAAATATGGCTGCTTTAAATTAGTGGTATCAAGCCGTAGTCGTAGTCAGTCCATAAAAAATGTCATGGTACACACGTCGGTAGACACTTGAATGATGGGCTGCCAAAAAGCTTTCCAAAGCCTCATATTCACTTATGTTTATTTGCAAACTTAAAACACTGTTATGAGTCCCTGCTTGCCACCTAACCATATTTGGGTGGACACAGGGGAGACATTCCCCCAAGGCTGGAGTGGCCCACGGGGTCGCGGTTGTCGCATGTCATCAACAGGGGAAGCCAGCGACCCAACAACGCACACACACACACGGAGACGGGGGTCACACTGGAGTCCTAGTTTAATTTTCCTCTTCTTTGCCTCTTGCTTCCGACACTCCATATCCTCTTGTTCATTCCTGCGCACAGTTTCAGTGGCTCAAGACAGTGGAGATAGGGACCAAGCCACGCTGCAAATAATTGATTATTCCACACCTCTCCCCAGAAAATTTAATTGTGTGTAATGCCACTAGAGGGCAGAAAAGAACTCAAAACGGAGATGATTAAGCATCAGTGTCATACATCTGCAACATACACAATCATGGACATAAATAGCTGTGTTCATATTTGAAGTTATCAATACAAACCACACTGATATGATACTCATCATTTGTATTAGCAAGCGTGCTAGTCTAAATAGCAATAAATGCTAGAACGTGCGATGGTGCATTGATGGAATGCATCATTAATATATTGGATGATCTTAACTTCTTCCTGTTAAGGAATTGTTAGGAAATGTCTGTTCTCTCTTCCAGGGCAAATAGCCTGGAAAAAAAGATTGCAGTGGGTTGTGCTGTAAAATCTCTAAAGCAACAGCTATGTCTGTACTGTACATGTCATTTTGTTTCTGAAATTGAATTATCTTCATCTTTTCACAGTATTTTGAAGAAAAATATGGCAAAACTCTGTCACCTAATAACGTATGTTATATTGACTCCATATCGGGCATTGCACCTCTGCACTTGCAATTTTTTTGACCAGTATTACCTTATTTATTGAAATTAGAAATTGATTGTGAATCATTTACATGTGCACTGTGAGGCATCGAAGAATCCATTTCGCTCTCACTGAGCAGGTTCTTTAGATACTTGTCTTACAAGTTGACCAATAACCAACAAGTAATGCAATGCAAACATTGTTGATAGATTCTGTCAGATGACCTCGTGGATCCCTCTACTTGATCTGTTGAGAGCAGCTCTGCGGTGTAACCTGTTAATGACTGCTTTTTTTGTGTGTTTTCTTTTCAGAGCTCCAGAGATTATTTTGGGCCTGCCATTTTGTGAAGCGATTGATATGTGGTCATTGGGATGTGTTATAGCAGAGCTATTTTTGGGCTGGCCACTCTACCCTGGTGCTTTGGAATACGATCAGGTGATATTCTTCACTAACACACATTCACGTTATATTTTATGATATGATTTTGAAATATGATTATACATAATTATATTATATATTACATTAAAAATGTTAAGTTTTATATTGCATAGGGAGTGGGATTAAATAAGTGCTACTTCTTCCCACTTCTTTTCAGACGTGTAAACTCTGCTATTTATATCTTGTATATTGTATTTTGTTTGTATCTAGGACTTATACAAAGTCATAATTTCCATGACACTTTGATTTATTGTTTACGTGTCTGAAACAAATTCATGAATTAACTACTGAATTCATTCATTCATGATGTTACGAAAGGAAAAGATCACAATTTCCCCATTGGAAATCATGGTAGACTATTGCTTAAAATGTCCAAAGGCAAGCTCTCAGTTGACAAAAATATTTATATGGACATCTCTACTTATGACTACTTCAACATATTAAAAGCGGGCTCAGTAGTACAGTGTTCACCTCTCAACTCTAAGGTTGCGGGCTCGATCCTCAACCCTGGTGACCATATCGAAGTGTCCCTGAGCAAGACGCTGAACCCCAATTGGCTCCCAATGTGGACCTGGCAGCGTCTTGTATGAGCAGCATACTTAGGGGGTCACACTGCAAGTGTAAGCAACTCCTGGCATGCCCATAAGACCAACTTTGACGACTGAGGGAGCTTAGGGGGTCAGAGTACAAGTGCCAGCAGCCTCCCATTGATGTTTGAATGTGTGTGTGAATGTGAGGCATTGTAAAGCGCTTTTGGGCATCATGTGGTGAAAATAAAAGCGCTATATAAGTGCAGTCCATTTACCATTAAAAGGACTATCCTCTCAGTGGCTGATTTTAGAGAACTGAGCAGCCACTCTGCAGCTAAAGTGCCCTGTCACGGCTATCTATTTCCTTTCATCAGTCACCAACATGCCAGGACCCGCTTACACTTGTACTTTGAGCGCCGAAGTATGCTGCCCCCCCCCCAACCCAAGCCACGGCTCGTTGCTTATCACTGGCCACAGTAAAATATGCTTATAATCGTGATCTTGATCATGAAGTGTGTAGGGACACAGTTATTTTTTGAGCGTCTGAGTCCAGTGTTCCTTGAACTCATTGTGTGTTGTGAAGATAAAAACAGCATATTCAGAAAACCAGTGTTTGTACTTGGCTTACTTTTATCTTTGTTTACATTGCAATATTTTTATGTCTGTTTGTCTTTAACATTGGCTACTATTAGTCATTTTTGATGATATCGCCCCAAACTTCAATTCAGGTGTTTTTTGTCATGATAAACATTCTCTCTTTTTCTTTTTTGGACTTTCTCAGATCCGCTACATCTCTCAAACCCAAGGCCTACCTGCAGAACACCTGCTCAACAAAGGCACCAAGACAACTCGTTTCTTCCGTAAAGAATCAGAATCGCCTTACCCTTCCTGGAGACTTAAAGTACATAATTCCACTTTGTATCATGTTCTCATAGAGTGCTGTCATATAGTCGATTTCAACCAAACTTAACTCTGTGCTTTCAAATGTCTCTTTTCTGTTCTACTGGTTCGACCAAAAAACAGCCTGGTTTCGCCCTGTGTGGTCGCCATTCCATTACACTTTTTTTTTTTTTTTTTAGGCCATGCAGTGATGATAGACAAGCTCCCCCCTCAGAACCTCTAACCTAGTTGCAGAACTCAGGCCAAAGAGCGCTGTGACATCTCTTTTATCCAATTGGCTGATAGTTGGAGGCGTGTTTTTAAGCGATGAATCTGAGCGAGCCTGGTCTTCCAAGTTATTACATCAACTGTTTCCTTTTTAGGGCTGCCACACATTTCACAATCTCAGTCAAGGAACATACAGTTTGCTTCAGAAAGAGAACGTGGTCTATAATGAACACAACAAAGGGGATATGATTATTTGTCATAATATTTGACATAATTGATGAATCATTTAGTCACATTTTTAATTAAAACTGTCTACTTGCTCGAAATTTGAGCTTCACAACAAATATACTTTTTCAAAAATAGCTCACATTTCCCAAAGCACTGCACCCCATTTTCTTTATTAGGACACAATTTGAGAAGGACTGCACATTTTATAGTCAGAATTTGAACTTTGTTTTTAAAATTAGCACATAAAAAGCAAAAGCAGGATACAGCACCGCTAAACACGAATCACTCGTCTCACTGTTGTTTTTCACATGAAGTTTTAAAAAAATGACAGTCTGGGTTGATATGCATTTACAAATTGGCATTATTTAGACCCAGCAGTACAAACTTAATCAGACATTCGAAATGGTGGCACTTGTGTAATTATTTTTTTTTCTCATTCAAATATTTATATTTTATCTTTTTATGTCCCCCTCTCCTAGACAACAGAAGAGCATGAGAAAGAGACTGGACTTAAATCCAAAGAAGCCAGAAAATACATCTTCAGCTGTTTAGATGACATTGCACACGTAAGTTTAAACAGAGATGTCCATGTGTTCGTTCGCAGGGGATCTAGTAAGGTTCTAACAATAGATCCTCGCTCAAAATAGCCATAAGCATTTTCCTTGAATTTTTTCTTGTTTTCTCATTTCAGGTGAACTTTGTGTTGAGTCCTGACAGCAGTGACATGCAGGCAGAGAAAACCGACAGGAAAGAGTTTGTCTCTCTACTGAAAAGCATGCTGCTGATAGATGCAGAGGACAGAACTGTTCCCTCCAATGTCCTCAATCATCCATTCCTCACCATGACTCATCTGTTGGACCAGCCACATAGTAACCAGTAAGCCTTTGATAACTGACTCTGACAGTGTCATGTTCAAATTTTGGATATTGTTGTGTTGTTCCCCTTATACTGAGTATGTGTGAAGGTATTTCTCATTGTTACAATATATTTGGATCGTTGTGTAGATTACCCACTTCAGGCAATCACGACGATGCTTTATTCTCTTTAGTGTGCAGTCGTCTTTTCGCATCATGGACATGTGCCACGGCCGCCCTAACAGTACAGTTTTTGATGCGCTCAACCAGAACACCATCCATTTCTCCAGACCACCTGTTGGTCCCACTACTTCCTCTGGTCTCCCTCTAGCCTACAACAACATACCAGTTCACACTCAGGTGAAGTCTTGCATTTTGTCTGTGCTAATCATTTGATTCGGTCACCAAAATTAACACCGACATCAGTTTACTGGACTCTTTTTTTTTTTTTTTTTTTCTTGCGATACAGCATATTACGCAGTCAGCTCCTTCAGTGCTGCATCCAGGGATTGCTCTAACAGCAAGAAATGCTCAGTTTGGATGCAACGACTCCTTCCCTCCCATTCTCCTTTGTCCAGCCAACATTCAAGGTAGAGATTCAACTATTAAAATCATCTTATTATTAATAATGTGAAAAATAATTATCGTAGTTATCAGTATTATTATTATATTTGCTGAAGTTTAAACCAAAAGAATGCATCCGGTGACCCAAATAGAGCATTTTAATGTTTTATTTGGAATACCAAAAGTATAAAAGCAGCAACCTGAGCCCTGTTTTGCACATTAGCTTTTGTTCAATACGATTTGCGTAAAAAAAAAAAAAATCCAAGCATGTCCCAACAAACTGTGGCCTCATTCATCTGAAGAATGTGAATGTGACTGTTTGACGTAAAGCCTAGCAGATGACGCAAATGAAGGAGCACAAATAGATATACGGAGTAAAGCTGGTATTTCTTTGATAACTTGTATTTACAGTATTTGGATAACCAGACAGACTGCAGCACACCAACAAATCACAGAGTACACTTGAAAAGCAAATTTGGAGCCTTTTGATCATTGCTTATGCAGTCAATAAAAGTATTCGTTTATATTTGAAACAGCAATACGATGAACCGTGTCAGCCCTAATAGATCATTTGGAAATACAAATATATACTGTTTGAATGTTTTCTTTTTGCTCTTCTCTAGGTAACCATAACCAGTCAGTCAGGTACTCAGTTCCCATGGTACCCCAGGCTCCCCCTCTTCAGGCTCTCCAAGTGAGGCCTAGTGTAATGACACAGGTAAGATAGGAACTATTCAGTAACGTCCCTCCAACGCACAATACTTACACACCAACAGGTTCATTTTTTACTGACTTCTACCAGATAAATGATGTGATTGTTGAGATTTGCTCTTCATCTTACAGCCAGCTTGGTCTAACCGGGGTCAGCAGCTCCTGGTACAAGCAGCCTGGCCACAGATGGCTGCAGTCGGTGTGCCCTCAACTCACCCTGTCCCAGCACCACCAACAGCTTCCCTTACCAATGACACTACAGTTTGCGCCCCGAGAATCAGCGAGTGGGGGTTAGTTGCAAGTTTCTCCCTTATAGATTTCTAGCTAAATTTGCATATCAGAGACGTTACCAAAGATATTTATTTGTAATGCATTGGCACAGCAGAATGATACTGAAATGGTCAGTTCTGTAACATAGCAACAAAGTTTGTCGCAAGTGCAAAATGCAATGCTTTTCTCGTTTCTGAAATGAAAACTACTGAATGACCAGTTAAGAAATTCTTTTGGGCTCTGTGTATTGATAAATCTGCGTTTGATAGCTCCAGCAGCATATCACTAAAAAGTATTTTGCTTTGCCTTCATGATGACTCTATTTTTCACTAACACAGGAAAGTACGTTATAGTACCTTGATGCAACAGCCTCTGCTGACCAATCACATGCCAGCTGTCTCTGCGGATCAGCCTCTCAACATCGGCGTCGCGCATGTTGTGTGGCCTCAGTCGGCTAATAAAAGAAACCGGCAGCAGCATCACAACAGGTGAGTGAAGATTCTGATTAAGTTCCTTTTTAGACCAAACAAAATGCATAAATAATTTAAAAACAAAAGTTGCAATTTTAGAAATTTAAGGATGGTTTCCTTGTATATACAAACAATGCGATTTTTTTTTATGATTATCAATTTTGTAATTGAGGAATATAATTATCGTAGTTGAATTTTGATGAATTGCACATTGCATCATGATAGATTTTCTTCCCATATCGCCAGCATAAGTCCTGTATTGATTATGCTTCTGCTCTGGCGTTTCATTCAAACCCAACTTAAACTTGAACGACTTGTGCATTCCCTCTTGTTTTGAAAGGAACCTGTCCCACCCAATTAACTACACATCTCACTGTCGATCGCCCAAAATGGCCAATGTTGTTGGTCAGGCTGTGTTAGGAATGAGTAAATCTCAGAGAAAGGTCCCTCTGGTGGAAACACAGCAGCAAACACATCTGAATTTGGATGAGGATGATTCACAAGAGGGGGTGAGTTGCATCAAGGAGGATGAACCCAACAAAGAGCTGCGGCGAGATGTCGCTCATCTCATGGGTGACACACCAAGCCCGACGCCCAGTGTGATCAGCATCCACAGTGAACCATTGGATGGTGAAGAAGTAGAAGAAGACAAACCACAACTCTGCTGTCTAAGAGGGTGAGTATCTTTAAATATTCGTAATGGTAGATAAAAATATATATTCCAAGAAACGGAAACATGGAGAACAATTTAACCCTGGCTGTGGAATAAAAGGCAGTTGTCGCCATTTTTGTAGTTCCAAGCCTATTGACCTGTGAATGTCACAACAGACTGGAATTGTGGCCTCAAAAATGATAACCTGTTTTGTTCTCTGTGTAGATGTAAAGAGGATTGTGTATGTGAGGTATGCAGAAACACCAGTGTGACTATGGAAAGAGTGTGTTCCCTTAGCAGTCCTGACAGTAGCCTCAGCACCAGTTCGTTTGCATCCAATTCTTTGCCCTCCAGCCCATCTGCATCACCCCGCAAAAGACTCAACAGGTTTGTTTGTTTACTATCCATTTGTGGTTATTAAGTATTCATTCTCCACAAGATTACAAGTACACACATTTGAGCGCACTAAGTTGTTCTTCTGTGTCCAGTATGTCTGAAGATGATGGTCACGAGAGTGGCTGTGAAACTGTAGAAGGCTCCCCTGCATCCAACACTTCAACATCCCCCCGTGGCAGCAGTCCCTATTGTTTTCTTGACAACAGTAACCACAACAGCCGCCCAACTTTTGATGCTGTGCCACGATTGCCTTCCCCTGCAGTGCAGGGTAGGAGTCCTCGAGAGCTCAGGACAATGGTGGTTCCACCAATGAGAGTCCAAAACAACAACACTCAAAGAGCACAGGAGCGTTTCCACAGAACTGGTAAGTACTGCCGCATTCAGTGCTTAACAAAGCCAGTACACTGCCTGTCATTAAAAACAAGAAACGACGATCCGGCATCAGGCCAGTGCTTCAGTGTAGACTCATTCAATTTCAGTGAGTTCTTCACATGTGATTTCTTGACACTAACAGAAACTTTAGAATGGGGCGGCCATAGCTCAGAGGTAAAACCGTTATAGTAACCGGAGGGTCCACTGTCCGATTCCTGGCGGTTACATAATTGAAAATAGTATATTAAGTCAATCGGCGCAATTGTACTTTAGGACCTACGGTTACACTGAGTCGTTAGTTTACAATGGAGTTCAGTTCCTACATAGATGACAATTTTATCTGTACCAAGTCCGAACAAGCTGTAATCACTTTCGTAATCTAAAGCAAAAGTTAAGTCATAATTAAAGCAAATATTTTTATGTAAAAAAAACACACATTTTTATGTAAAGCACCAGTATTAATACAAAACAGTTACTTTTGAGTGCACGCAAACAATTGTACAAAGTTACAGATACTTGACAATACTTCATCTTGTAAATGTTTTAAGAATGCTAAGTTATTTTGATCAAATATTATATTATGCCAGAAGCCAGGTAGTGGTGCAGCACAAGAGTGGAGGAGGCTCCAGAAACTCATCCCTAAAAAAAACAAAAAACTGTCAAATGAATAAAAAGAGCAACTACTTCTTGTCCTGTAATTTTAGTCAGCAGCCTGTTAGCATTGCAACCAAAGAGAAAGCTTTGATTCCTTTCAGTTTTTAAACGTGCAGAAAATGTTATGCCAGTCATCAGCTCTGTCACTTGCATGTTTTGGCTGTCTACTCTGCAGGCTATAAGGGACCAGTAGGGCCTTACCGCCCTCTAGTGGACCATAATGGTCCCAACAGGTGATCATTGCAGAGACGTGATCTTTGTCGTTCTTGATGCATCCAAACCAGCAAAGTTTAATGTTGCTGAACGAGTGACTTTCCCTCCATCAGAGTAGCATTCATCAACATAAACACATTTTTTTTTTATATTACATATCACCTTATATTGCAATTCAAGATTCATTACTACAAATATGTAATGGGATTGAAGTAGGTTTGATAAAGAGGATGAACTCTTGGAGGGAACGATGGATGCATTTTTCACCCTCTAATAGGCTTCTCTTTGTGTGGAGAGGTTCATGATATACAGCAAACAATGGCTAATGGCACTGGTGTGTAATCAGGTCGCAATTTGCCTCTTTTGAAAGAGTGTTTTTGTGGGAGCCTAGCCCATATGCAGCAGCCCCTGGCCTCCCAGGGTGGATGGGTAGAAATTTTGATTATCTTCTATTTAAGTGAGAGAACTTGACTGACTAAATACTTTTGCTCCATTGTCCAAAACACAAGGTAAAACAACTTTGCATCAATACTTTCTCACTCCACACATAAGGCTGCTGTCTGATAAATAAATGGACCAAATAAATCAGTCTTATGAAATCTAAATGGGAATGTGCCCTCCAATTATAATATCATTACGGTTTGTATGAATACTGTATTACTTTGCATGATTGCTTGAAAAATTTCCTTTGTTTTTATTTTCCCCTGTCTTGAGTCTTGATGGTCATGTAGACTCAAATCAGCAGTTCTTGCAGTGTAAAGAATATTTCCACCTTTAGAGCCATATACTACATGTAATTGTCTGACTGAATTATTCCCTATCCAAGTGTCAGAGTCGTGGTCCCGATCCAAAGGGCGCTGCAACATCACTGGACAGCGGAGCAATCACTCCTCCATCCCCCTCCTCCAATCAGCGCCGCTTATGTCGTGGCAACAAAAACTGCAGCAGCAGCACCCACTGAGCCTTCGACAGGTCTTGTTTCCTTCTTTTGTTTCACTTAAGTGGCAAAAAATTGCTGTGAACCCCCGTCGTTAGTTGCAGGAATTATGTTACAGACCAAGCCACGGTAAGTTGAAAAGGCGACAAATAGAAACCATGTATTACCATGTATATCCCGTACACCTTAAAAAAAATCTATTTATTAAAGAAATAGAAAAGCTATTGAAATAGTGTACTCCTAATTCCTTTTTTACTCTTCTTGTGAAGAAATGGGAGACTATCATGGAGCAATCAAGCTACTAACTAAAGCAGAGGCAATGCGTGCTTCAAGCTGTTTGTCACTTGATGCATCTACATCCAGGAGCTTAATGCTGTCAGGAGTTTTGTTTACTACACGATACTCACTCAGGGTGCGCAAATCTAAATTTGGATTTGACCGTATACTGTAAAATTAAACCTGTGCTTAAAAGATATTGATATACGAGGTTCGCAAAAGACAAACCAAGATATAGCAAGGGTTCACTGGAGCTAGACTTATTGTATGTATTGGAAATGTTTCATTCTTGTTGTTCCTTGGCAGAATATTTCCTCTTCATGCCGGCAATACTGATTTGAATTTTTTTTTTTTAATTTAGGTCCAGCCATTTGTTTCAAACCACAACATCAAAGAGTGGAACGGCAACTATGGTCCACTGCGACCTCACGCGTTTATCCCCCCAACTGTCCACACACACAGCTTCCCCCACCCGCCTCACAGCAGCCCCAAGCACAAGTTAGGCGCCCCCCCCACACACACCCTGTTATCTTACCCTCCTGGCGGACCCCTTACCGCAGCCCCCCACCCTATGTTGGCCTCTCATCCCGCTCCTCTCCTTCAACACGGCTACAGCCTCTCCCACGCCCAAGGGGGCGCTATAGTTCACCAGGTGACCATGGGCCTCGGCAGCCACTCTCAGCATCCTGGCTATCACAGGCTCCTCCCCTCGCCAACAGTCCACCCAAATCAACCACCCGGTTATGTCCACCACCCCCACCAGTTCAAGCCCGCCTTCCCCCCACCACTGCCCCCTTCTCACCCATTTATGGCTTCGCCAGCCGCCTACACAGGCTTCCCTCTGAGTCCTACCAAACTCAGCCACCATCCTCAGTTCTCTTATATTTGAGGAAACGAATAGGGCCGCAGCACCAGCAATGGGTCACCCCATGGGTCTCAAAGGCCAAGGGCGACACAGCAAAGTAGAGCTTACAGTAGAGCACAAAATAAACCCTTGTGACGAGGAGAGGAAAGCAAGCTATCTATTTGGCAAGATGGCGAAATAATGTTCAATTTGTTTTTGGAGGACAGTTAAATTCACTGCTTCTCTAATCTGAAGGTTAGTCATTGTATTCAATTGTTGCGCTCAGAAAGACTTCCTGTAAAATCATATCTGGCAGCGGTTCAATTATGTTTATTGAGAGAGCGTGAGACAAAACATATTCACAAAATTTAAGGCTTTGTCCTTTGCACATAATCACGTTTTCTTTACGAATCTGTCACTCGCTACTTTTAGTTTTCATCTGTGTTGCCTTGTAGCGTGTGTACACCACTCACATATGTCGAAGCCATGCTTGGATTGAAGGCTCTCTTTGAGTGCTGCGAGTGCCTTAACAGCAGAGTCCAAGATGTCACTTCATGAGTGTGGGCTTTTTTTTTTTTTGGGATAAATAGGAGGAGTCTTGTTTAAATATCGTTTTAAGTTCTGTTTGCTTGCTAACTCAGAGTATGGTTTTACTTAAGCTACAGGCTGCACATTTAGGGCTTTGACTGAATGATTTTTTTATGTGTACAAAGAGTGATTTGATATTTTGATAATCAATTTCTACTCACTTATAGTACTTAATTCATAACAGTATTGTCACTGTTGACTATAACTGCAATACAATCTAGATAGTCTCTGGGTTGCTATGTGTGTTTGTTTTTCCCATGAGTTTGATTTGCTGTTTTAGATGTTTGGGAGTGGGAGACCTTAAAGAGAATTTTTTTTTTAAATGCTTCAGTGTTTGAAATACAAAATCAAGTTATTTACAGTATCCTTGCCGAGCTGTTTGATGTTAAAGGTATATCAGTACATGTTTTAACCTCCAACCTGTCCTAGGTTGAAGCTCGTCAGTTTTGTTACATTCCTTCAGGGTGGAGTATGTATAGCCTTGCTATTCTTTTCATGGTTTCATCGTTTTATTTTTTTTGTGTGGAGTAGTGTTCAGCTGGTCTTTTAAGGCAATCAGCACCAAAGACATTGTTCATCAATCATGCATCGGAGGCACAGTTAATGTTCTTTGTTCTTTCACCTCCAGCAAATTGTTGCAGTTTGACGTTGAAATAAATATTGTCAGAGATCTATTTTAGAAATAAGGTTGAGGTTTTATTTTTCTGAACTCTATTTGGCAAATTGCATTTGGAATGTATAGATATTAAGCTGCTATGTACTGATCATCTGCCACTTTGTAGCTGTGAATTTAGAAGATTAATCTCATTTAAGCCTGCGATTTTATCTGTATTGTAGTTCTGGTGACTAGAAGTGGCTTTTACTTTGATCATAGAGTATAAATGCTCTCCCACATACATATAGTGCCTCTTGTATACCGGCTATAATGTTTTGAAGTGATTTGTAAACTGCTGTAATAGTTGAGCTTTTTCTTTTTTTAATTTGTTTTTGTTTTGTGTGTGTATGTGTGGGCCTTTTAGCATCAGTATTTCATCTTGAAATGTAGGCTTAGATGAACTCTTTGTGTAACCAGTGTGGTGTTGACTTATTTTTATTGTAGTTTGTTTTGTGACTTGGCTTTTTCCTTATCGGGCTGTATTTGCGATTCTTTGTACTGTACGACTAGTGCCTTTTCCCAGACGGGCTGACAGCGGATGTCTCGTTGATATCATGCAAATGCGTGTACTAGTTCCTTCTTAGAGGACATACCCCTAACTTTGACATCACAGTCAGTTTGAAAACAATATTTTGTACTCAGTATCCTAAGAAACTACAAGTCAGGGCATGTTTATTGCGCTCATCAAGAACACTGCACAGTACTCACAAGCGTAGGACCTGAATTTAGACAAATGCAAAGCTTTACTGTCACACCTGAATGTATTTGCGGAAACAGCGAAATCTGTCGGATAATAAGATACCTGATCAATGTGTGTGATCAGAACATAGATGGTTCTTGTATGCAGCTTTTATCATAGGTAGGCCTCGTGTTTTGTCAGGGGCTCTTCTAAAATGCTTTATCCATGAATCAAAGTTGAAGTTGCCCTCATCTATTTATTGTAATTGTTTTGTTCTGTTGCCTGTATAAAATGTACTTTAATTTGCTACTGTGTTACCAATCCCAAATCAAATGAGTGATTTAACAGTTCAGTGGTGTGTGTCTTCCAAGTTTGAATTTAGTATGCGTGTATTTTGTGCCTGTGTGTTGTCCCACAGACACATCCACTCACAAAGGAAACTAACTACACACGTGGACAAAATGTTTAGTTATGCGCCGTTAAAGGGAACTTACTCTTGACTGAAAATGATATCAGAATTGCTCAGGGCTCAAGTAAAAACAAATCATGGCTCACCTTTTTTTTAAAGCTGAAGAAACACCCAACAATGGCTAAGTGCAACACATTGGACTAATCTAAAGTGGCTTGATTTAAAGACCAAGTGTGAAATAGTTTCAGAAAATGCCAAATGTTCTCTTTTCATGTCACAAGTAAAGTAAATAAACATAATACAAAATTAAAGCAGGAAATACAGTAATCCCTCGTTTATCGCGGATAGTTGGTTCCAAAAACCACCCGCGATAAGTGAAATCTCTGAAGTACGGTCACCAACAAGAAGTTCTGGGCAGGCTAACGAGTCAGCGGAAAGATACTAATTCGCGATCGTGCTAACATGCAAAAACGGACTTCTAAAGGAATGTAAACGAACATTTGGAGCAATACTACATTGTCCTAAAGGTTAGACATGTTTCCTCAATTTAGAAGTTTTATTTTGACTTTTAAATGTTTTTTTAATTTGGAAAACAAAATCTGCGATGTAGTGAAGCCCCGATAAACGAAACGCGAAGTAGCGAGGGATCACTGTCATCATTTCTCGTTCGTATATTCAACAAAGTAGTCATTTTGCCGAAGTGAGATCCTGGGCAAGTGACAAACCCGGAAGTGTGACATGATTAAAAGACCAAATTGGCAAATCTCAACATGGAAAGTGTAGCCAGTAAGAAATCGAACCCAGAAAGTGACATTTCAAACTTTTTCATTGCCTCAAAATACTTCTGCCGTGTGTTTTTCTGTGATAGCTTTTAAGCATTGTGTTTTCTTGCGCGGGATGTTCTACCTCCTTATATCTATGCAAGTATACTCATTCACTCATCTTCTATACCGCCTCATCCTCAAGGATTGCGGGTGTGCTGGAGACTATCCCAGCTTGCTTCGGGCAGTAGGCAGGGTACGACCCTGAATTGGTTGCCATTCATGCTCACAATCACACCTACGGACAATTTGGATTGGGCAATCGGCCTAACATGCATGTTTTTGAAATGTGGGAGAAACATATGCCGGTATGGGGAAATAACATGCTAACTTTAGAAAGGAAGGCCGTCGTCGTAATCGAACCCCGCAATCCTGATTTTTGAGGTGACGTGTTAACCACCGTGCGTATACTCATAAGGTTATTTCGATTGTCAGGACGTCCTACCTCCCCGCGTCCATGTGTATTTTCTTATGGGATTTTCTTTTATAGATTTTTAGATTGCATCTAAATTCAATGCTGTGCCTTGCTCTAAATTTTACATTCGCTACTTGTTCTATTTATTCTGCTCGCACTGAGAGCGCACATCACAGTGGCGTGGAGTCTTACATTGCAAACTAGCCCCTTTATATACCCCATTACCTTTTGGCCATTCAAAACTGAATTACAGCACCAAGGGATTTCACAGAATAACTCAGTTAACAGGACAATCAACAATTCACTTCAATGGCTGCCTACTTGAAATGACGTCATTGCCAAAGATTACCTGAGATATCCAAACGTAAACATTTCTGTTGTCAGAACCTGGATGTGTTGTGTTAAACAAAACTAAGTATGCTTGAAATGGTTTTAGCTGTTAAAATATGCTAGGGCAAGTTTACTTCACACTTGGTCTTTAAATCTAATTTAACATTTGCGGAAGGAAGATAACGCACCCTTCAAACCTGCGGAAACTAGACCAGTTTGCAGTGGGCCAAACAAAATTAAACAAGATTTTCGTAAATTCTGATGCTGAGAGGTGCAAAAATCAGAATTTACAGAAATTTCTTTATTGCAGTAATTGTCTTTGTGCAACAAAATTAAGAATACCATCATTTATTCCAGACCTATTTCATGATTTTTTTTTCCATAATTCTTTTGAGCCACAATTCATTCTTTTTCATTGGTTAATTTACCATAGGTGTTTTATTTATAACAAAGTGAATGGTTCTTATTAAATTAACAGAAAGGTCCTAATAATTTTGTCCTCGTGTGTATGTTCCTTCTTTGCTGGCGCTTATTTTGTGTCTCAGTTTTCCGTTGTTTCTGTCAAGTCAAGTTTATTTGTATAGCCCTAAATCACAAGCAGTCTCAAAGGGCTTCACATTGACAAAAATTGACAATTATTCTCAAAGCATCCCCTGTCAAATCAATGCAATCACATGAGATGATAATGTGTACCACCTCGGTGATGTCCCATAATCTCTCCCCTTTTTGGATGGATTATTTAGCCTTGACTAATCCTCGCAGTCACCAGAGGTTCAAACAGTTCCTGCAGGCAAACGGAGCCAAGCAGCCATAAATATCTATTGAACAGATCAAGGTTTTTTTTTTTTCTTTTTCTTCGAATTAGGATAACAGTCTTAAATAATAAATTAATCCCATGATATTTTTCTTCTTTTGTGCTGGCACTTGTCTAAATTACTAGCTCCAATTCAATATAGATGTGTGAATATTTTTACTGGTTTTATTATTTGGGGGGAATCGAGCTGCATAAATGTCCAGTTAAGTCCTCAGACTCTTTTAAATATAATCAGTATCACGGTTCTCTATTTGATTGATATAGTTGAATTTAGTCCAGCTTGCTGACAAAATTGGTCAATTGAAACCATTGCCGTTGAAAATTGTACATTTTTTGTGATTATGATTTCTGTTCCTAAATTCTATACTAGTTTGACATGTAGCAACTGCACTGTGCAATATACAACATTATGAGGACTGGGAAAGTGAAATTTGTTTGGCTGTCACGTGTTTCATGTGTGCGATTCTCTCCCCCCCCCTCTAGTTTTAAGTTTTAGTGTGACCAGGCCTTATTATGTACTTAGTCACAAAAAGCGGGTTCCTTCTTGGTGACTTATTGGTGAGTGTCAAATTATGAAATGATGTCAAAGTTCACTTTGAAATAAAAAAAAAGCATATCTTTGGTTTCAATTTCTTTGTTACGTCTGATTACAAATGTTGCCTTCAGCTCACTTTATCGCTCTCCCTCTCCGTCCGTCCTTTTTCTTTTCTCTTTTTCACTTTCTCTATGACCATAACGTTACATTGACAGAATAACACAATGTTCAGGTGTGTTTTTGGAAGAAACCTATTTTCTCATCTTTTTCAACAAGGGTGTGACATAATTATTTTTTTGTATTTGGCACATAATGGCACTGATTTCTTATTTGCTGATTACCGTATTTGCCGGTGTACAGGTCGACTCGGTGTATAAGTCGACCCCCTAAAATTCGACGGAAATTTACGATTTTATGATATATCCTTTGTATAAGTCGAGCTCAATTGTTGCATTATATTAAACTTCAAAATTCAATATGCGAAATTTATTGACGAAATGTGTTCAAATTCCGGGAGGCCGTGCGCATGCGGCTGTTTATAAGCACCGCGGAGGAGATCGCGGCCGGCGAGCTCGCGCACGCCACCCGGCACCAACGGGAGGCCGGAAATAGCTCCAAGCCGAGCGGATCGGCACTTTATAAGCACCGCGGAGGAGATCGCGGCGCCTCATTGGACTTCCAGCGGCCGGCGAGCTCGCGCACCCGCCCGGCACATCCGGGAGGCCGTGCGCACGAGCCAAGTGGCCGAAAATAGCCCCCGCCGAGCGGATCGGCTGTTTATAAGCACCGCGGAGGTGGTCGCGGCGTCTCATTCGACTTCCAGCGGCCGGCGAGCTCGCGCACCCGCCCGGCACATCCGGGAGGCCGTGCGCACGAGCCAAGTGGCCGAAAATAGCCCCCGCCGAGCGGATCGGCTGTTTATAAGCACCGCGGAGGTGGTGGCGGCGCCTCATTCGACTTCCAGCGGGCCGCGCACTCGCGCACGCCGCCCGGTTCAAATTTTCTAAGTGCAACGCACAATGAGATGCATGAGAAACGGCCTTGGTTACCATCACATTTGAAGCGATGAATACGAAGTTAAATTTTATGACTCGGTGTATAAGTCGAGGTCGATTTTTTTCGGTCGATTTTGGATCGAAAAAGGTCGACCAATACACCGGCAAATACGGTATTTCCTAGCAGCAAAATGATTAATGGGGAGTGGAGTAGATAATAATAATAATAGATTTTATTTATAATGCACTTTACATTTGACACAGAGTCTCAAAGTGCTACAGTGCAAACAGGACTTTAAAAGAGAGAAAAATAACAGACTATTAAAAATATAAAAGCAATAGTCCATTTAATAAAAATAGAGACAACAGTGCAGTTGTGAATACACCCAGTCAAGCTGTATCACTTCAACAATGCTCCTTGACACCCATTTCTACTTTTTTTAAAAAAAAAATTATTAAAAAAATGGCTTTGTTGCCATCTTGTGGCATTTTTGAGCTTACAGACTGAGTACAAAAATATTAAATGTTTTTTTCAGCGAAAATCTGAACATACGTTCCTCAAAAGTAAACACAAATATGTGAATTTGTAACTAGCACATTTTAAAATATAACTACTTGTGCTAACATGTTCTTAACCTCAAAAACTCGTGTGACCCCCTATATTTTATTTTATTTTTTAGTCCCCGTTGAGAATCAATATTGTAGGCCATACAAATAAAGCGTTTCCGTTTCCCGAGTGAGAGATTGGTTTTATTTTGAAGGCAGCATCAACGACTATTTTTGGGTCCAACTTGACGAGTTGGCGAGCATCTTTGCGGTCACAGCAGGCATATCAGACTTCACACACAGAGACAGTGTGACGGGTGAAGGAAGAAATAGATCAGTCTTTGTTTCCCGGTAGCGAGCCAAAGCAAACTCCCGGCAGAGGGTCCATGGAGAGCAGAGCCCTGCTTGTGCGTAGCCGGAGGAGCTTGATCGGATGCCGCTGTTAGCTGTTCTCCATCCAGCATTAATTGGTTGACCGATGGCTCCCAAACATGCGCTCCTTCCCAGAAGCGGCGGCGGTGGCCGCGCGGTCGGGCGGAAAAGAAATCCAAAAGAGCATTTCCCGCTGGGTCTCGTGGCGGGGAACCTGGATGCGTGGACGCCGAGGCAGGAGAAGAGGACGCGCGCGCTGGGCGGGATGCTGGCCCGGTGCTTTGTGGCAGTCAGTGCGGTGCTGATGCTGACAATCCAGTGCTCGTTGGCTGCTGATGGTGAGACGTTGATGCTTTATGCTTACACGTCCTTTATTTACGCCTTTAATCGCTAATAAGATAAATATATATATATATATATATAAATATATTGGCGTAGCCGCGATTATCGACAGCTCCTGTCCTTTAAGTCCTCTTTCAAATTATTGAAGCTCTTTTGAGGACTAGAAGGTTGTTGAGTGGGAGAGCTTGTTTTGGCTCTTGGATATAAGTATAGCGCTGCAAGGTGAATGATGATGTGTTTGAAACAGTTATTGGTTATCATAGACACTTTATTATAAGAAACCAAACCTACAAGACCTTTTTGATATTTGCACAATTATTTCTTTTCTGCACCTAAATGCTCTAGTGGCAATATATATATATTTAGGATTTGCGAGTTTTGATGTTAGCAGTCTATATAAAATAATCATTTTACTCAAACATAACCTAAAGAGCAAAATCTGAGAAATGGATCTAGTGTTTGCTCTTTTTTTTTTTTTTTTTTTTATACAGTTGTATATCGCTGTATTTCTGCATGGCTTATGTAAACAACCTCCACCCTGTCTGAGTTCTATTTAAAGCATGTGCGATTGAACACCACTTGTTCCAAGCGTCCCCAAACGCACGATGTGAGCGCACAGTAGGCGCACAAGCAGAACATCACTGACTGCGCTATTGCTCTTCAGTCTTTCGGGAAGTCTTTAGCATTAACGATAGTAATAAAACCAATTATTATTATTGCAAATTATTATTTATTAACGGAACATCGAGCTTCTACTTTTTTGGTTGTCTAGCATTTCCATAGGGAACGTTTTATTGTGGACGCAGATCAGTGATTTATAATTTCTCGAGGCGTACCACAGCAGCAAAGACCTGCATGTCTGACTTCAGCTCTTGCAGAGGACCACAGTGTTACATTATGCAAAAATCAAATAAGACGCAGACTGAAGTTTATAATGACTTGCTTTTTAAAAAATGTGTTCTCAGAAGACAGAAAGAAAGACTACAGATTCAAAATATAAGGTCAGTAGGGAGGACACTGTATTTTGCATAATCAAATTTCTAAAACAGTGTTTTTTTGTCAGCACTAACATTCATTTTCACAATTCGCATGAAAAAAATTATAATGCTTGATTTTGACTGTCATTGTCGTACACCCATGGCATTAATAGATTATTATTGATTTATTGGTAGTTTGAATTTGCGCCAGCCCTGTTGTATGTGCTTCACATGTCTGCCTCACAGCTGTTGTGTTTGAGGCTGTGTCCATTGCTTGTTCCCATATTCTCAAAATATGCATGAAAGGTTATTGAAGACCTGAAATTGTCCATCAATGTAAATCAATTGGAACTGGATGGCAACCATTAATGTGTGCCCCACCTCTCACCCAAAGTCAACTGGAATGGGCTCCAGCTCACCTGCAAATCAGGACAAATGCTATAGGAAATTGATGGATGGTTAATTTGCAGTGGTGTAGAGCTGTACTGCATCATGCTGAGAAGGGCTTGTGCTATGTGGGTCAATTTATTTGAAATAGTACTTCTCACTATGAAGCACTCCAGTTCTTCACCCCTGTAAAAAAACAACAACAATTCATAATGAAGTGTTTTTAGTGAGCCTAGGCAAATATTTTACATTCAAAAAAATCTCACGACATCACTAAACATAATTCATTTTGAAAAAAAATGTGGATACACAGGTTGAGAAATACTTGTTCCCACCTCCTTTAGTGTAATTCCAAAGAAAGATAAACATTTCGTGAGACAAAATGTAAATCTTATTACAAGCCACTTTGACATTAAATTGTCATTTTAAGTTGACCCTTTCAATGGTCAATTTTGGTTGTGTTTCATATGCAACAGGATGTCCCTGGGTCGTATAATTTGTGATTGATATTTTACGGATTATTTTTTAGTTTTAGATAAATATACATTTGGGTTCGGGTTAGTCACATATAGCTTGCAATTGAAACATTTTGTATGTGATTTTTGCCTACAAGGCTTCAGTTAAAAAAAAAAAACACCCAGGCAATAAGAGGCTGTTGAATTTTATTTTTTTTAACATTTATTCCAAATGATGAAAACCATCTCCTGTGACATATCGGATGCCCACCCACCTCCTCCTTATAAGGAGCAGAACCAACAATGATTATGTTAAGAATAGATTCCTAAATGAATACAGAAAACTCAGGAGCTTGGCAAATAACTTGGAAAGTCACACTTGGCAAGCCACTCCAGTTAAATTTGAGAAAACCGCCCACTTGCTCTTAACATATTCTCTTTTATATCCCACTGCTGGAGGCAATGTGGCTACCCATTTTACATTCTTGTCAGAGAATAGTCAACACTTAGAGGTCTTGTTTGGAAGTAAACTTGGCATTGTGTTCTTTCTGGTCCCCTCAATCTCCTTTTGCTGTGGGGTGTATGGATTTAAGTGTATGAGTGTATTTGTGTCTGGCTGGCGCATGTACCATGTTTTGTTTCATGGGCTTTTCAGAGATCTTTTTATATTTGTTTGATTTAAGTGTATGAGTGTAGTATTTGTGTCTGGCTGGCTCATGCACTGCAGATATGCTATGTTTTCTTTCATGAGATTTTCAGAGATCTTTGTGAGCCATCAATAGCTGGGAACTTTTGGTCTGAGTTACCATGGGAACAAATCTGCTGTCAGTAGTGGTCTCACTCCGTCTTTCTATGTGTCAGTCAGTATGAGTAAGAATACATTCTACAGTAACTGTCTGGTGCTGGAACACACATTTGAGTATAGAGTGGAGGAACTTTGCTGGGTTTTAATCAAAGCTTTATTATTACTATTATTACTATTATTATCATTATTATTATCATCATCATTATTATTATTATTATTATTTCTATTATTTTAAATCTATTCATGTACACATTTTGAACTGACTCACTGCATGTATTAAAATTAATGTTAATACTACTTTAGAACATGAATCACAGTGAGATTCATCATTCCAATACAAGCTTACACATTCTCATTCCATTACAAGCAGAAAAAGCAAGTTGATTGCAGTTCCTGTGATTCATTTCCATGGTGTCGTCTGCCCCTTTGTGATCATGAGAGATTTTACCTCATCAAAGTTGTGTGTTGAATAATTTTTGAGGTCTGATGCAGCTTACATTGTGAGTCGGAACGAATGCTATTATTGTATCTGTTGGACAGACTCGCCAAACAGAGTGTCTGTGAGCGGCATTCATTTGTTAGTCCCGTCTGTCATTGATTATTCACACTTCATTCGCTGACGGGTTGCTCGTCAGTGTGTTCGACTGAGAAGAATGTATAGCCTCAAGACTGGCCATATCAAAAACACTACTTGCCGATCAGAGGTTATACTATATACTATGTGAGAGATGATAGCTACTGGCTACTTTATAGTTCTAACGGTAGCCAGATCAATTGCGACCACCACTCTTTTTACACACTTCTTTAATCACTCAATTTGCATGAAAACACACCTTAAAATGTATGCATAACAATATTCAACAGAAAATGGAGCCGCGGAAAAAAAATAGACCACCAAGCCACTATTGGTATATCAATTAATTAACTGACACACAAAAAACGCAAAATGCTTTTACATAAACACCATTTTTGGCAGCACAATGCCAACCTATTTATGATAGAAATTTTAAAGTGTTTTTGGTCTGTATCAAAAAAGCTTTATGAAAATGTCTCAATCAGCTTTTAAATGAAACTCTGTTTTCGCTTTTATTGCTGTATTGGTCCAAACAAATACCTTTAATTTTACAATGCTTTGAAAATGAAGATTAAAGAGAAGAACAAGCGTGATACCATTTTTTTTCCCTGCGGCTCTATGCAGTAAATCCTGCCAAACCAGCCAAGCCACCCAAAAAACATCAAATAAAGCCAAATAAATACATTAGGAAGCAAATTTTCCTCTTCTGCTTCACTTATCTTCTTTGATGGATTCTGGCCACTAACTATTTTCTGAGGTGCATTTTCTTCCTCTTCATGTATTATTCTTGAAGATTTATCATTATTGGGCTGAGGAGCCAGTACAGAGATGCATGTAGTACTATTGCATCCTTGAATTTATGCTGTTAATTTACTAACTCATTAACTTATTGTAGGCTCTCAGCACTACGTGACTGCAATGTGTAATGTAAATTCACATCACTTCACGGTCCTCATCATATATTTCCTCTTAGCCATAACTGATAAACTTCTGTGGTGACATCAGAAAATACAGAAAAATTCCAAAGCGACGTCTAGTAACATGATGCAGGTTGAATTCCAAATTGTACTGATTCATTACACTTGTCGTGATTCCACTGTATTTGTTTTAGCACAGGTTATCCTCAATAAGGCAGAAGGACAAGTCAGACCTGATACAACAGGTTCATTGTATGAAAAGGTTTGGATCCCAGACACTAAAGCGTTTGATATGATGCCCGAGGGATTGAAAAAAATAATTACAGTGGTAGAGCCACACTAGTTAGTCTGGCGCCTATCTGAGTGCAGCTTTAAGTGTCTTTCCTTTCATCTGATCAAAAGTGTGAAGTCTGCTCTGAGCAACTGACTCTTGTGGAGTCAGAAAAAAAGATGTCACTCTGCATTAGGAGGCAAGGAAGAAGCAGAGCAGTTTATTCAGGTCCCGACTAAGGTTGAGTGTATTGATGTGATTGCAGAGCCACTGCAGCTCTGAGCAGTGTCTGAAGTTCAGAATATGCACGGGTTGAACTGTTAGTCGACTTGTCTATGAGTTGACGTTACCACTCTGCATTCACATTTAATGCTTAAAGATGACGAGTTGCTACGAGAATCTTTAAGTACCGTATTTTCCGCACTATAAGGCGCACCTAAAAACCTCCAATTTTCTCAAAAGACAACAGTGCGCCTTATAATCCATTGTGCCTTATATATGGACCAATATTGAGCCACTACAGCAGGCGTGTCCAAATATATAGATTTATATATGGACAAAGTTTTAAAATGGGCCATTCATTGAAGGTGCGCCTTATAATCCGGTGCGCCTTATATCTGCTGTGCTGTCTAGTGGACTTAAAGAACATATCTGACTGAAAGGCATTGGAGGCATGTCGAAACTTCAAATTTATTAATTTGGCTATTCCTCAAAAGCTTGGCAAGTAGGGCCTAATTGACTTTGCTGCTGTCCCAGTTTGAGGACACACTTTCTTGGCCAAGTCCAATCCATCCTGTGTCCAGACATTTTTATTACAATTATGAGTACTACGTATTAAGTTGTCTAATTATTTTGTTATGTATGCACTGTATCTTAGCCAATCACATAAAGAAATCGACCTTTTGCTGTGAAAGGGGGTGGGCTTTCCGCCCTAGAGGCAAAATGGCAACTGTATGAAAGGGAATAGTGGAAAGCCGAGTGGGACCGAGTTCATTTGGCCCAGGACTCAAATGACGACAAATGCAAACACCCCAACCCGGTAAGGAGGTGTCAAACATATTTTAGTTAGTTGTATAAAGTTTCTCTCAGAAAGCTGTTGTTACTGTGAAATCATTATTAGAGAAACACAATTTAGTTGTTATTATTTTGGTAACATATTGAATTTGAATTGAGAAGTCATGGAGAAATCGTGGCAAACTAATATTTAAGTACTTTTTACAACTGGAGTAAAATTAATGCTATAAAGCGATTTGCTAATAGCTCTACAGAGGTTTAGGGTTGCTGTTAAAAGTTAAGAAAAGCTGCAATTGCAATACAAAGCTTTTGCCAGAAAGAAAAGAACAAATTGATTTATTAAGAAACATGAAGTACACCTACTTCAGTGAGCCATTTATGAGTCTGACAAATGTGCTCTAGTTCTGTTTATTAACAGATTACATATGAATATATCATGTCTGTCACCATCACTGACAAAATAATTTCTTTATAACATACATAGAGTAGAGTCATTTGACATAACAATATACACAACCTCTGTTAATAAAAGAAAAGCCCACAGTGGTTATAAAATAGTAACTTGAATCTCAGTAATAAATAAAAAATTGGAAAAACAAATTCACTAAACAGTCCTGGACTAAAATGATGCCATCCTTTTTTAATATTTTGTTGCTCAAACTTTTGAAGCAGTCACTTTTATTTTTTAAATATGTTTTATCCCCAGCGGTTATTTTGTCCCATTCTTCATGAGCTAATTGCTCCAGTTGCATTAGGTTTGAAGGGTGTGTTCTCCAAAGAGTATGTTTCAGCTCCTTCCACAGATGTTCATCGCTTATGTCCGTATGGCGCTACCATAATCAACGAAAACTGTTCCCTCGTGCAGTTTTAATTTCTTTGGAGGTTGTTATGGGTTCTTTTTGGTCCCATTATATTGTTCATCTCTTCAATTTTTCCTTCAGCAGCCACAGCCAGGGAGATTGTGTGCCATGGACTCTAAATTTCTGAACAATACGTGCGAATGTAGGAGAAGGTTTTTCAGCCTTTACCTTCAACGTGCTTTATCAATTTCTAATCCCCTGAGGCACTGCTCCCCTTCGCTTCCTCTGGATCCAACACAAATAGGAACGGAATAGGAATGAGAATACTGAACGATTAGGAATTTGGATACACCTTTGATGCTAATTAGAGGACACACCCTGGTTAAACTTGTCCCTATGATCAAATTATTTTCATTCTTTTCTTAGGAGTACCATCATTTTTGTCCAGACCTATTTCAAAAGTTTATTAAAAAAAAAACGTTTATTTACAATTAAAAAGCAATATCCATCCATCCATCCATCCATCCATCCATCCATCCATCCATCCATCCATCCATCCATCCATCCATCCATCCATCCATCCATCCATCCATCCATCCATCCATCCATCCATCCAAGTGAAAATACAGCTCATGTCTTGGGTATTGTTTTTAAACTTGGGGCACAACAAGTAAGCCCCCGTAATGATCATCACTATGGCAGTGAAAAGCTCAGAAGTACATGGTGTGTGTGAGCAGCGGCTCAAGACAGGCCAGTCCTATTTAGGAAAGGTAAAGCTTACCTAGATTCAAAATAGAGAAAAGAAAAAAAAACATAATTGCTGCTGTAATTGTTGAGTAGGGTTAGCACATCAGGTCTGTGCTCACTGATGCAAAAGTGGAACATACCAAGAAAAAAGTGGGACAAGGCAGAGGCTGTTTTCTGTAGGTTGTGCGTCTGCTTTGTTGAATCTGGCACAGGATGTCTTGTATCTGTGTGGGATGCAATGAAATATCAAGATTATCAAGGTTCTTTAGAGCAGCATTCACCAAGTGAATGCCGGCCGCCGTGCACCGAGGAGCTTGCAAAGGCCGCATAAGTGTGTTTTTGTGTGTTCAAAATTGAGTTGAAAATGCATCACTGGATGGACACGTCAAATAAATGAGCGAATTAATGACTGTAGCTTGACAGAATAACACAATGTTGAGGTGTGTTTGTGGAATAAAGCTGTTTTTATTTCAGGTTACTCAACAAGGGTGTGACATAATTATTTTTATTTAAATTTGGTAATCACTATTATCACTGGTTTCTTATTTGCTGCTTATTTCCTAGCAGCAAAATTAACAGTGGGGAGTGGATAATAATCATTAACATACTGAAGTAAAACAAATATTCCCTTGTTCATGTAATGTTGGGCTCCGATATCCGAATATTTGAGCAAGTCAGTGTCTTACATCTAACATGATGGCTGTGTGGAATGAGTCCAAGGCCGACCTTCATGTGATCCCATGGGAGGTTGCTGAAGCACTGCATCAGCACCTTGCAATGCTCCCTGCCTTACAGCAGCCGTTACTCATTTGACTTCTCTCTGTACAGCTGCAGATTGTTCTGCTCTGTGCCGCCGTGATTATGCACTGCTGGGGTTCGTAACAATCTTCCTCGGACTGATGAGAGGGCGTGGGGAAGCCGACCTCAATGTGGGCTGATTATATAAAAGACAAACATAAAAGAATCTATAGAATGTTGTCACCCCGAGCTGTCACCCTTGACAAGGACAGAAAAGAATGAGGTGTGTTTTCTCATCAACCATCAATCTCATTGTTTTGTCAGTCTCCCAAGGAAAATGTGCTGTTAATGAAGTATCTCCACTCTTGCCTGCAGTTAAGCTGAACTGATCAACGGCCAGCACTGTTATTTTTTCCTCTGTTGCCAGGCAGAAACTTCGGAAGCAGCTTGTGGTTGCTGTGCGAGATGGGTCAGATGAAAACACTCCTCGGTCTTTGTGTGGGCCTTATATACCAAAATATCTCTCTGGATTTGCACTGTAATTCAAGATCTATATCCAACTTTTTGCAAATATATTTCAAGTGGTACACAGTTGCTATGGCTATGTTTAAATGACAACACAGAAGCATAGAAATTCTTTTAAAAAAATACACTGAGTTTAGTTGGCCTGACATTAATTTAAATGACCTTAAGACCTCAGTTCCATCAGCATTTATTCTCATTGCATAATCATTGCCACACCTCTAGTATTACCATATTTATAGTGGTCTGTGCATTTGCTATATCTTAGATTATTTATTTTTAAAAAACATTTTTATTTTAATGTATTTTGATTACGTCACATTACAATGGGTATAGTTGATCTGGATGTCGAAGCTGCTGTCACATTGGCAGGAATCTGATACCTTCCAGAGGTTCGGAAGATTATGAGCTAAAGATATCAGATTTTCCCATTTCTTTGTTGCCATGGTGCACTCCCACAAAAAGTAAAAATAAAATGAGAATATTGCCACAAGAACAAAGTCTGTAAATCCGTACCGGAGTTGTGTGTCTGCGAACTTCTAATAAAGGATTAAAAGCGAAAGAAAGGAAGAGGTAATCGAATTAAAACGATTCCACTCATTTGTAGATAAATTACAGCATGCAAAGCAGGGCTCACGTACAATTAATACCGATCAGAGTTTTCTAGGATGAACTGATTTTGTGATCCTCATTAGCCACACTTTGTTTTCCTTCTTATCTGTAGGGGCTGTTTTGAGGTTGCATGTTTCCTCATTAATGTGTTTGAGGAAGGTTAGTTATATTCCTGCAGTCTCAAATGAGAAGCACCAGGATGATCTCTCCTTGTTCAGAGACTTAATCGTGTGTGCATATGCACATTGTGTAGAGTCAATTTAGTGTCATGCAATGCATGAATCCACAGTTTGTCGCCCCACATGCGGAAATGTGCGGGTGACATTAAGTTATGCATACAATGTATACTCTCGTTCACCTATTGTGTTATTATACAGCAAAGGTGTTTGTGTTTCTACGCTTGTTATCACATGCCCTGCATCACATATAGGAAGTGGTGAAATGTCAATATCATTGATCTAATATTGGGAACATGCACTCAAGAGGCACGATAAAGGATATAGGGGTGCGTATATAAAAGTATTACATGTATTCCGGGCAGTATATATGTTCACACAGTTGCCACAAAAAAACTTTCTGGTTTGAGAGTTTCCAAGTAAAGTTGGTAGTCTTGCGTCCTCACAAAGTGCTAAGTCAGGTTAGACCTCCAGAATGTTTTTTGTATGTATGTATGTATGTATGTACGTATGTATGTATGTATGAATGTATGTGTATGTATGTACGTAGTATGTAAGTATGTATGCACGTACATACGTACGTAGCTATAAATAAACCGGATAATACATAATGATCATTATGTAAGCTGAATGGTTCTTGTTGAGAAATAGGTAAACAAAAACACAGTCTTATAAAATTTATCCCAACAAATGCAAACAGCTGAATTAATGATCCCAACAATTTAAATTCACCAGCGTGTGTGAATTTTCACTTTCCATCAGTCAGATCACATGTTAACATGCAATTATTGTAAAGGCTAAGATGATCATCTAAATGTATAATAATGCCAATCATTTTCATATGAACCGAAAGAAATTGTTTTAAAAATACTCTCTACACCCTCAAGGATTTTTCAAGGTCAGAAAATCACATTTGCGTACGCAGGTTGGAATAAATGTTCAAAGCAGATGGAGGATTAATGTTTTGAAACAATATTATAAAAGAATCAAAGAAGGTAACTAACTAACTTTGAGAGGGACACCAGATGAGGAGAGTACACACTGTGCCTTTTAATGATGCTGAGGCTGCACCACAGTGGAATGCGTTTGATTTACCTAAAGACGGACACTTGCTTGGTAACTGGCTCCACATCATCCTCATCACCGCCAGCAGCATAATTCATCACTCACTTTTGCAATAACATGTTAAATTGATGAGTTTTTTTTCTTTTGTCTCATCATCCTCTTGCTTTTCATGTGATTTGCCTTAGAAATGTTTTGAGCGTTTTGCCCATAAGGATTGACTCCATCTGTGCCCTTTTCAGAGGGATGTTTTGAAGTTTTCCTTCAAATGTATTTTTTAGTTTCTTTGTTCTAGTCATTCACACTATATTTTGTGAGTGCTGGGGAAAAGTTATGTTGCTATACATCAACATTTAATGTGTGTTTCCTTATTTTTGCATTTGGACCAATTTTCTTGGGATAGATGAGCAGATCACAACAGTTTTACCTGTCTATCTGTGTTTTCACGAGAACAGCTATTTTTGTTTCCATATGTTCCATAGTTCAGCAGTAAATTCCCAGGATATTTCGCAATACGGTACGAGGAGTACGGTACTCATTATACCATGCAGTTCTATTCCTACGTTGCAAAATAATAATTTGTCAAAATTTGGAATGAGTCATCACCTATCACTACCCTACGCTGATGCAAAGTCAGTATAATATAAAGATATTATAGTAGATATTTGCAGACCAGCAATTTAAACACATTAAAACATTTAAGTTCAAGTGTAACTGAGTACTACTCCATAATGATCAAAGTCGGAACGTTTACAGAGGGACCCCTGCAAATGCAATGTTTTAGCAATATTTGCTGAATGTGGATGCGTTTTTTTTCCCGCAGGAGGTAGCTTAGGCATCCTAACACATTAACAGATGGACATCGGGCATTTTATTCTACTGCAGCATCTGAGCAAGTCTGAGAGGAGGGAGTGAAAGGGATGTGAGAGCCCAAAATGAAAATGGAATCAATCTTGGCTGCTTAAGGGTGACTGGAGGAGAAAAGGATTTAGAGCTGCATGGGCTCATCTCCTTCAGTTGGCTATGTATTGCTGCAGCTGCTCACCACCTTCCATAACTCACTCATAGTCTGTGGGGTCTCCGAATCACAGATGTGCATGTGTGTGTGTTTGTGTCCTGGATTTTTGGTTTTCTTGCTTAAACATGCTTGTCTGTCCCTTTACGCATCAATTGCTGTGACTGCTGACAAACACACAGTGGCCCAGGGGCTCAACAATGAGGTGAACAAAGGGCTTGGTCGTACTTATTGACCTACATTGATTTGGGTATCTCAGTTTGGTACAAATAATATTATAGATGTGCCTTTAGGCCCAACAAACAGACAAACAAACAAGTAAGTAAATAAATAAATAAATAAATAAAGCTTGTTACTATTTACTTGTAATATATGTACTCGTAGTACAAGTCGTTTTACTACCAATAGTAATAAATCTCTGTTTTTGAAACTTTGAGAAACACTGATTACTTGTAACATCGTTTTAGGAAGAAATATTTCCTAGTTATCATAAAAACATGACATAAAAAATGTGAGGCTAACTGTTCTATGCATTGAGAACATTTCGATTTTTAATCATTTCTGTTAGTAAAATTCCATTGAGAGACGTTTTACTTCAAGGTTCACATTTGCAAGGTCAAAGACGCCCACGTTTGAATTCTCATTAAAACTCATCAACTCAGGAAAGAGTGCTTGCTTGAATAAGAAAACACTTAAAAGTTTTCATTCTGTTAGTGCTTTTATTCTTATTAAGCCTGCCATAACTCAAAATGTGACATAGTTTGAAGATGAAGTCGACTGTGATGTAATTTTTAAGCTTTATTCAATCAGTCTGCTGAGTGAATTGCTGTAATTTTCAAACTATAAGCTGCTTTTTTTGCACAAGTTTTGAAGTCTGCAGCTTAGTGTTTAGTACGGTTTAGCTATGCCTTTTTATGATATTGTAAGTGGATTTGTTTTTGTAATACAGGTAATAGAAATTAAGACAGTTCATTTAAAATACCTGCGTCTTATAGTCCAGTGCGATTTATATATGACCAAAACAGGATTCCCCCCTAATTCTGGTGCATCTTACACTCAGGTGCTGCTTATAGCCTGGAAATTACAGTAATTCATTCAGTACATGTTTTACAACAGACCTTTTAATACAGTCATAATACAGTAGTAATCCATTTCACATTTAATATACCCAGCACAGTTGATTTTTTTTCAAACACAAGAATAGGTCATATGTACCTTTGTGATGTTTTTTTGATCCGTCAATCCTTGCAACAATGCTAAAATGCTCATGAGTGAATCCAAATCCAAACAAAAGATATTTATGTAGTTCAATCACCAAGACTAGGATACATCATTTTTCAGAATGCCACTAAATGTACAATAAATTCGGGAATATAAACTATGAAGAACTATTAATGAGGCAAATAAAACAAGCAGTAAAAATAACCAATGCATGCAATTATATTCAGTAAAAGCACATTATGTGTTGCCATCATTCTGTCTCTTATATTGTTTTTAAATTTACATTCAGATTAACACAGTCATGTTTATAGCGTATATGGTTGCTTTTGCTCGTGTGCATCCGCCACATCGCCATGTATAGAAGCAGCTCATCTGAGTTTGAGCTCATCCTTGGATTTTTGTCATTATCCTGCCGATTCACTGCATGTAAATAGCAGATAAGTCTAAGCGCCTTCAAAACTGGGGCAATGTGGATCATAAAAAAATGTCCAGCCCGCAGATGAACACAATTATGAATATATTATGTTTAAATGGCAGCCAAACGATTTAAAAATTAAATTCCCTTCCTCACCGTGCATTTTGTGCCACTTCATTTATGAGTTGAACTAAAATCATTTTGTCAGTAGCAATTAAGTGAATCAATTTCTAAATGACAGTTTATAATTCTCGTTATGTCTATCTGGTGAACCAAATACACCGTTGCTGTGGAAACACAAATATTGCTCTCATCGAGGGAAGGTCATTCTTCTGCTGGTTTCTGACCTCTTTATACTTACTGTAAATCAATAAATAAATAACCATGCAGCATCTGGTGAAAACTAGAACTGTAACCTGAGTGTCAAAATTTAATGTGATCCTGTAGAGGGGATTATTAAAATCTGGTGGGGCCAGATTTACTATGAAGTCTTTGGTGGTGATGCTCCCTAATGCTTGGCGCGATGGTAAAATATTTTATGGTAAAAAAATTAAATCTTTTTTGATAAAAAAAAAAAAGAAGATTGTGTTGGGTAGGGCTGTAACAAATGGAACGTCGCTGTAGCTACCTGCTTCTAAAACCCGCTCACACATCGACCCACACGGCTATCGGGCACAATAAGGGCACGATAAGGGCAAAGCCACATCAAACGCTCAAGGCCAATCCCGTGAATGCCGCTCACTCATTGGATTGTCTAGGTCACATGGCGCATCCTGCAGCACTTTTGCCATCCATGTGTTTTAATGCAAAATCAATATGGCAAAAATTCCTTGTAATTATGCTGTCATGTCAGTGTGTGAATCCGCCACACGTGTTATGTTTCAATGACATTATTCAGCCTGTGTGTTAATGCACAGTTCTGTCAGCGTTCTGTCCTCATTTGAGAAATTCTTCTCCGTGAATAATTATTTTCAATAAATTCACATTGTCTTTCCAAGTCCATGGCAGGTGTCTAAAATCATAAAGCATTATGAGTTGATTTCAAATGGAATACAAATGTTCTAAATAGAATTTCATTCGACATGATTGGAACAGTCTATGTGAGAGTGATTGATGTAGACTATGCGGGTGTTACTTGAATTTTCTGTCTTTAAAGGTAGTGTCACAGCATCAGCAGAAATACTACCTAGAGGATGTGTGAAGGTATTCAGCAATTCTGGGAGCAGGGTGTGAAGTTCAAATAATTTACATTTGTATTGCACCCAAATGGTGAACACACATATAAGATACGTACCAATAATTAGACTTCATTTGTCTTTGAGGTTGTCAGCACAAAAGATGGCAGATATATATATATTTTTTTACTTTATTAAATTATGTCTTTCAAGGCTTCATGGTGGAATGTTTGCCATTGTTCTATTTTCCACACCAAGGCTGCTCCAACACTTTGCAGTTTGTCAGCCAGGATAAATTCCAGCTCTCTTGTGACCCTGACTGAGAAATATAAAATAAAAGTAAGCCGGTTTAGTAAGCACCAAAAAATTTTGGGGAGTAAGCTGCTGTGACTCGTGGAATCTATCACATTTATCGACACATATCTAACCATTTTTATGCTCCCAATACTGTGCAGAGTCAAAATTAGCTAGATCCTATCACATCTGACTTCAAATAAAAGGCACCATTCACTGGTCACCAGTCAATCACAGGGCACTGTTTAGACCCATTACACAAAATGAACACATCCTCCACTTATGAGGTGAAACTATTTTGTTACTTTGCAACTATAAAGTCTAGAAAACTGTACTGAAGTTGATTCAAGTGACAGATCTGTGTTCCCAAACTTAACTTAATCTCCCAAAAGTGTGTGCCATTCCAGTTCACCCTAAGTACAGAAGAAAATAGAATCACATCAATAAAACAAATGACATTTTCGTGATATTCACTGCAAGCAGAGAACTCCTAAAAGCAGCAACTCTTATTTTGGGACAAGCAAATCACAGTTTTTCACTTCTATTTGACACATACAAATATTAGCACTTAGTCAAGATTAGACCACAGAACTTTACTCAAAATCTGACATATTAGTTGAAATATCAGCGTTGAATTCATCTCAGTAAGATTATCTCAGATGAAGAGCTATTTTCGCATCGCATTCATATGACTACTGTAGCGGACAGGGCAGGGTAGGTCTTTCAATATATATGTATATTTGCATTTACAAAGTGGCTTTTCTTTACTCGTGGCTAATAATCATATTGTTCATTTAACTGGAGAATTACATCATGACACAACTTAAATTCGTCTCATAACACTCATGATGGAGGTGACTGTAAACCAAAACATGACTATATGCCAAACAATATGACAAAACAAAGGCTCCGCGGACTTGAGGGGAATAAAATAGGATTAAATTCGTCATGTATTCTTCCTCAAGGAGAAATTTAACTCTGCTGTTTGTGTTTCACACGAAACAGAGAACCAGATCACTCAGTCGCGTCAGAGTGACAGGGGCCCACAAATTTTCCTACAACTGATAAACTATGCACGTGGGGGAAATATCTTGACAAAAGTTACAAGGCAGGCTAGGAGACCTGCAACAATAAGTTGCCAGCACTCCATAGCCATAAACTTCCTTCTTCTACCCCTTTGGCCTCAGTGATGTTTTTGCAAAGAAACTGCAGCATTTCTCTCAGAGAGCTGGCAGGATCACTTCTACAGCATCAACATGAAAGACAGCTTGGCTTATAAGTAGAATGCTCCAGATGAATTAGAAAATGTGAAAACAACAGCAATTAGGTGGAGAACAGGCAGGGAGATCTTGGCCCAGCAGAGTTTTACCCTCACACCATACTGAATGCTGCCAATTAGCCAGCATAAGTCTTTCTAAAGCATTCGTCAATTCATTTGCTGGATAAATTCCCATTGTAGAGATTTGCCCGATAAACAGAGAAAGCTCACGTATTTTTTTGTTCCTCCAGTTTACTTGTCGCTGAAATAAAATTCATACACTAGTAACGGGAGGTGAAAGCCAATCGATGCTGCTTTTCGTCATAGTTATTGCTGCCAGTTCTCCTTTAAAAATAGCTCCATCTTTAGCAACTTTTTTTTTTTAATGTGCGAACCACCTTGCAGTTCTCACAGCCCGTTTATTCAAACTTTCCAGAGCTCCATCCCTTCACTTCCTACTACACATTTTAGTTGCCTTTTTAAAAAAAATTCCAAATCCTATCTGACTAGAAGTGATGGGGAATTTTGATTCCATACCAATTGCTTTTTTGGCACGATTCTTTGATACCAATTTAGGTAGTGATACTTTGTGAGACATACATCACTGGGGAACACAATTTCTGTTGTTAGGTTTTAACAATTTTTATGGGGTGCAGAATTCAAAACTGTGTGTTTGTGTGTTTGTGTGTGTGAACGAGCATGTGGGTGTGTGTGCGTATGTAATTGTTCCAGGCTGAATGGATTGAAACACATGGTGGCTCTGGTGTTGTGTGAATACAAAATAATTTGCATTTGGTGGGTGAAAAGATTGGAAAGTACTTCATCAAATTCATAATCCTTAATCATGCAAAGTGCTGTATTAACACGCCAACTCATTGTCATTGTAGCATGCCATCACAGAAATGCTATATGTGATTTAGTTTTGGTCTCTAATGACATACGTAAGACTGCACAGAATTGATTTTTAATCATGAACCATATCAACAGTAATTGCATACATAGGGAAAGTAGAGCAGAGTACAAAAATGGAATCGCATGATTGTAAAGCTGTCGATCACGGTTTAAATATTAAACAGTGCAGAAGACAATGCGGCATTTCTCCATAGTATATTGAGGGATGGTTTTCAGAGGGAGATGAGCGCACTGGCTAACAAAGACCTTCCTTCCTTCTGCAACATGAGTAAAACAAAAGAAGACAAAATTCAAAATAAAACATTTCATTCCCACATTAAAGAGTGGAGCGTTATGTCTCTTATCACTCAACATTGGCCATGCATTTTCACCATCTTATACTTAATCGTCCTGTCTTTTCTGCATGTGTTGTACAGAAAGTGTAAAACGTCTGAATAACTCATGGAAGTTTTCCAATCAGGTTCTAAGATGATGCATCGTTTTTACTGACAGACTCCTTAGGGGCTTTATTTTGGTAGACCGGTACATGGACACCAAGATTTTATGAAAGCAACACTCTTGTTGTGTTGCTGGGTTGACTTAAGGACCTTTCACACCTGCACTGCAGTGCGCCGTTCAATTTGTATGTGCTGCTGCAGCAACTCAGCATTGTGCCACATAAGGTGGCTGCCTGCTACTGTGGCAGAGGCACCCAAAAAGAAAAACACCTACTCAGGCGCATCTCCCTATGACAAAAAATCTTTACACATCCAATAGGACAGACAATGACAGAGTGATTTCAGAGTAAAAGAGATTTCTTCGACAATAAAAAAAACAGCATGAAGGAGAAGCAGGAGGGATTATTAATTAATGCAGTGTCCCAGTGTCTCGAGTTCTATTACACAAGATGGATGGCGTCCTGTGACGTGGCACAAAAAGAATTGGCTTCCTGCTCAGTCTGAAATATACTTCAAAGCTGTCTCGAAGGATGATTCTAATTTCCCCAAGATCCTGCTGTACCAGTAGAATCGGATAAACCCACACCCTCCTCGATACATCCTTCCTCCTCCTTATTCCAAGTCAAGCCAGGTATTGAGGTTGAAATGTGTGGATGTTGTTGTGTTTGTCTTTATTTGTGAGTTTGTAGTCATCCTTCACAGGGTACTCTGCTGGTGTCTCAGGATTTTTGCGTGTTGTACATGCAAATTATGTGTGTGTATGTGTGTGTGGACGTGCATCTGTGCTTTGGCTGCTCGACTGGCTGACCAACTGAGTGCCTCTAAGCAAGACACATGACTGTGCAAGCCTGTCTGTTTGTGTGTTTATCTTATTTATTCGATGAATACAAATGGATCGCCTTAATAACAGTCGTATTTTCTGTATCTTCATTTTTGTTTATCCCTCCTATTTGACATGTCTCATACTTTTCAACATTTGGTGGATACGATATGTTAAAATTCTGTAAAAATGCTAAATACAAAAATATAAGAGCCAGATTTTTCATTTTATTGTTTTACTGCGACTGAGTGATGTTTCCAATATTTTGGTTAGCTCATTCAGCTTCGCAACGAGGAAATATTATCAACATATCTTGCTCTGTTATTACTACTCTATTGGTGTAGAAACTGTAGATTTAAGTATTATTATCTTGGTAAAAGAAGACATTGACACAGCGCTTGTTTTGGTTTAGCTTTGGAATTTTTACTTCGTAATGAGTGATGAGTCTTTTCTCCTATAATGTCTAACCAAACATCTTATTGATTGCCAAGCTTTAAAACCAGGAGAACGGACTCAAACACAATAATTGTCTTACATACATTAATGATTTTCAGGCTCCGAGGTTATATTACAAAAACAGATATTTCATTCGACTCTCGGATAGTTTCTAGTTTTTCCTGTTCCGGTGATTCTGGTGTCATCGAGGCAATATTAGATGACCCTCAGTTCTGCCCTAGAAAGATTTGTTTTTACAAATACTGAGACACATCTAATTATGTTAAAATATATGTGGAGTTCTTAGGTTCTTTACTGGGCCCTGCATTGCAGTCCAAGGAAATTAATGCTGCAGTACACTCATTTAGCATAGAGAGTGTTTGTGAAAAGACACTTTATCTTTGGGGTACTTTGCATTTTGAGTACTCTTTGTTGCCAAAAATCTTGACACCAATTCTGCTCCAGAGAGCAATGACCCCAAACACGCTAAAGTAGACAAAAATAATTTGCGCGCTGGCACAAAAATAAAGTAATGCCCTTTTTTTTTTTTTTCACGGGCACCAGTCAACCAAAATAGTGCCCATGTTATTACATCACTAAAGAAATCTGGGAGGGGTTAGTATTAATGGACAGGAAGCTTGTAGTAGCTTGGCAAACATTTACTGCGTTGCATTGGCATTTAAAGAGATTCATCAACCGGGCATCAACAGATGGACAATGAGGTCAGCTGGCAAGGAAATATGCTGTAGCCATTGCTAAGGTGTAAAGCTTCACAGGATTCAGCGGTGCAGGTTACACTTGTCATATTGTTACTACTTAGCCTAAGAGCGTGTTTGGAGCTAAAAACAAAAACCTTTTTCAATCCACACCATATTTTTCCACAAATAAACTTCACTAAATCATAGAAGGAATAAAATAATTAAATACAAAAATATGCTTCTACCCAAAAATATTGTTTAATATGTAAAAATGAATCATCACCCACAGGTAATTAAGTTCAAAATTATTGAACAGATATAATACCACAAATGTTATTAATTTCATAGAGCACATGGAATGACTAATTAGCAGAAAAGCATTCCATTGATATTCTGTTTTACAATTATCACAATTTGAAATGTGAAATAACCATAGTTTGATGTGCGGTAACAAATATATGCCTTGATTTTCAATCATTAGGGTTGTATCGCTTTATGTATTTAATTAAAATAGTGTACTTAGTTCGAGTGACTGCACACTTCATTATGAAAAAACAAATTTGGATACAATACAGCAGTCAAGATGTACAACTCATTCACATTGGTAGTTAAACAGTGTGTAATAGTGTACACGCATGGATTTATAGAGTGCAACCATGTCAAATGTAATGCAAGTTCATGAAGATTGTACCAGATTACATATGACATTGCAATGGCAATATTTTATCCCCCCCCTAATGTAGTATCCAACAAATAAAGCAGGTCAGGCCTCGCACTTAACGTGGATTTACAACCCATCCATCCATGAAACTATCCATCCTGTCCATATTTGTTCTCAGTGGAGGTTCTTCATTTCCTAGCGTTTTGTCACAGGTTGGCTCTGGGGCCACATATGTTACTCTCAGGCGGAGCAGTTGGCGAAGTGTTGGGGGAGAAACCGCCGCTAACATTCTTGCATATGGCTCATTTTTTCCATCCAAGCATTCATTGCTGTTTCCATTCATCACTCCATTCATCCTGTCATTCATTCATTTCAACAAACAAACAAGAACACATGTATACACTTCATGGCCATAAAAATCCTTTATCATTGGGAAATTTGGTCATTTCTCCTCAAATTTGGGAGGAACATGGCATTTGTGGGCTAAGCAGTAGATACTTGTATAAATGTTGGAACATCCCTTTTGGAACTGTCGGCTGAATACTGATTTGCAGTCAAGCTACAGTCAAGTTTTGGTCTCATAGGGCTGCCAAGAGTGTTGCCAGAAGGACTGCCTGATGCTGTCAAGCTTGTTTGCAATGGTTTCAGAAACATATGCACTGGAGCCTAAACGTGGATGAGCGCCATGTTCAGTAAATAGTGGAGATTCTGCCCACAGCAGTTAGATCACAGAGTCAAAATGTGGATAAGATATGGAGGACGCTATCCGGATTGTTGCAATAATAGAGAAACAACTCGTGGTGGAGGCAGTGTCAGGGTGCGGGGTGGAAAAACAAGGCTTATCAGCAATATCAGTGCCGGTAGTAAATCCATATCTCCACTGTCTGGTACCAAATGCTATCCTACACAGACAATACTTGCACAAAGAGTTTTGTTTTTTTAAGATTAGAATTCGGGAGTGCAGAGGAAGAAATGACCTGCCGGTAGTCCTTACCTTAACTCTGTTCGACAATTATGAAATATTGTAAATGTTGTCATCACAAGCCTTTTGATTGACTTGCGCCAAATGCTCGTTGAAAAATGGATGCCATCCTACAGCGGTGTGTGACCAGGCTGATGACAGGCATGAGGAAGCAGTGCCAGGCTTTGTATGATTTTTATGCGCCTCCTGATTGCTAAATTAACAAACTGTTAAATATGCTGTATGTCTTACTCGTAATACGTCTTGTTTCTTCATACTTGGGTCATCCAAATCCTCAAGGCAACAGAAAAATAAGCAGTTTGCTCTTGGCAGAGAAGATTTGGAAAAAATATTCAAGAGTGCAAACCACACTCTCAGCTAATCTCTCCAATGCATGTAGCATCATTTAAACTGGAACAAACAGGATTTCCAAAAGACTAAGATTTATTTCCAACAAAGACTGTTACGATAAAGAAATTATCTACCGAACACTAATTTTATTACTTACTCACTTATGTGTATATTATATACACACTGAATGCTTGGCCACCACATTACAGAACTCGGCATGTCATACAAGGGAATAATTTATGCAGTACAATCGCGGGTATTTTGAATGAGCATAAAAGTTTGGACCCAAATGCAAGATGTGAAGCAAAAATCAGCTAAAAACAAAGACACTGTTGGATGACATTAAAAGGATGGTCAATGAGGATGGGCAGAGGTAGCCAAAACGTGAGGCAAACAACATTGCTAATCATCAAAATGGGCTGAAAGCTCACTTGGATGTAAAACAAGGAATGCTGGAACATGATGTGTAGTTACAAAAAATGGCGAGGAGACATGATGTAAAATATGCAGTGATAATAAGGTGCAGGTGAGAAGAGACACACTCGGGAGCAGGTGTACAGACAGTGGGGAAGGGCAGCACACACACACACGCAAGCATGCACACGCATGCACACACACACGGATACACACACACACACAAAGGCGTAATTATAAAAATGATCATATTCTTTGCCATTTCATGTGCCCCATGTATGGATGGACTGCAAGGATTCTGATAAAAACAAATATTTGTATACATTCATTCTGCAATTAAATAACAACAAAAGAAGAAAGATTTTTGGTTTCCACTACAACAGTATCTGCTAGATCTTTTGGCAGACTCGACAAGCCTGAATAAAAATCTTGTCAACCCTCCATCCCCCTCTCCTACACCTCAGTTTACCAAGACCCCTCCCAACCTTGTGTGTTGTACTTATAATTTAATATTGGAAAAAAAATTACATTTTGAGAATGTTACCATTGCAAATGAGTCTGTGTCCCATATAAAGGATCGGCTTGCTTCATTGGGAGGGTGTATATGACACCAACATTTTTCTTTTGAAGCACAGCTTGTGCGCTTCTGCATCTTCTAGGAAAATGAAACCGGCATGAACATAACAACATATCAGATTACGATCTACTGTACATAATTAGGTGTGTTTGTGTGTGTGTGTTTGTGTGAGTGTGTATGGATCTACTGCTCGTGTAGCCTATCTATGTATTATTCCCTCAGCATGATACATTCGGTCTGGAACATCTAAATTAATTCCTCATGCTTTATCCTCCAAAAGCTAAGCGACCTAGTTTAGATATTCTTATTAACTATTTTTCCAGAGTTGCTTTTCAGAGCTTCAAAGCAATTTGACATGAATGTGTATTACGCAGTGGAGAGAAAAGAGTTGCATGAACACGTATTGCTTAATTGTGATTGTCTGTGCTCAAGGGCAGTTGTCTTGTTGAGATTCCCGAAGAACTCAAACTAAAAAATTGTTTTTCATCCCACATGATTAAAAGAAAATTGTGCTTCAGTCCTAACCTAAATCTCAAACCTTTGAAAATAACAATTTTTTTTTGCCCTCATTTCTGTATTTCTTGCAGATGTGACTGACCATCGTGACTTACTATCGGATCCCACGGTGTCCATCTTGACCACCTGGGGGACTGGGGAGGAAGACGTGATGGAAGAGACTGACCCAAGACAACCCTCCAAAATAGCACTGTGGAACGAATCAAAACATAGAGTGGCTGCCGGAGGAGACAGCATGGTCCTCCCAGAAACAAGCATCATGAGAGCAGATGAAGGTCAATGGGCAGACACAAAGGTGGAAGGCCTGCCAAACTCACCCCGAGACTCACCTACCTGGCTTAAGCAAGCGGATGGAGGAAAGCAGGCGGTCCTCACAATGGTGGCCGACACAACAGATCCACCAGCAGAAAGAAAGCCTTTAGGACTACTGTCTAAGGCCGCTTGGACCAAAATCTCCTCTCCATCATCCTCCTCCTCCAAAGTCTCCTCCTCTTTGAGCTCCACAACAAAAGCATCCAATTTAACTTCCCCGTCCACATCTTTATCATCTACTCCAGCCATGAATCATTTAGACGTTCAGACAGTGAAGCCAGACGTCATCTCTCTTATTGATGTCAGCAACGGCTCTTCAGACAGTAACAACATCTCCAGTCTAGGTAAGTTTTAAATTTTTTTCAAATATAGCAACTGTCATTTGAGTGCCGAGATCAAACTATCCGAAACATATTAGTCTCGCTTGCTTGATGGATAAATTATGACATGGTGCAGCTTCATATACCGCATCTGCGGTGTTGGAAAAATGTCATTTTTTATTTGAACTAGTTCGGCCATTGCTCCTTTGTTGCCACCCGTTGAGTCCACACTAGTACAGGTCGGCTCGCAGGCTTTAATGTACAAGCACAAAACAATCTAAATTGGGCATCATGCTCAAGTAGGAAATTGGATGTCACACAATCTGACTAAGCTCCCCTTTTGTCTCCTGCGACACCCCGACCCCTCTAGCATGTCACTGAGGGCCGCTCTATATGGTAACTGCTTGGGGGTTGAGATGAAAATGATGAAATTGAATTCACACAAAGTGACGAATGGCGGTTACGTCGAGGAATTGTAACATTTTCATCACTGTGAGAATTTAATGATTTTCTTGTCTTATTTTGTTAAATACTGAAAAAATAATCAAGTACTGCTATTAAATATAACCCGAGCCAATAGTAAGGTCAAAATGGACTTCGAGTCTGATAAATGATTGTCACTTCAGAATAATTTTGTATTATAAAAAACTGGATTGACTTTGTCTGACATTGAGTACCTCAAATTGTATTCAAACAGCGTTCACTTAACAAAAGATAGTCAGAGTGCAAACCAACCTTGCAGGGAACCTTCTTGTCCTCCCAACATTTTCTTTTCCTTCCATTGGCATGCATTTTGTGTTCAGAGATAAAATGCCTCAGTCCTTTCCATTACAATTCATCTGGGGCTTCCACTTTGAAAGTGGATTTTATAGTGTCAAAAATTTGTTTTATGGTGATAAGCACATCTTCATCTTCTCTTTTTGCTCAAATATGAGATTTATTTGTTTTTCGATGAGAGTATCCTGCATATGTTTTCATCTACATTTTATTCAAGTGGCATTGCTTCTTTCCCATGGGGGTAAAATATGCTAATCTTGGTGCATTTCCCGCATCCTTATAATAATAAAGCCTCAGGACTGATCCTCGTGATTTTTACATGCACACCAGCTTCGGCAGTTAATTTAGGCTCTGTGCACATGTGTACTTTGTTTGCCATCTGGTCTGGACCAAAGCTGCATTATGCATTGCACACTTGCTCCTTGTAAACGAGATATCTCAAAAATGTTGAAATAAAGCAGATTTTAAAATTGTTTTTGATGCAGATGCTGTTCAGCCTACAGAGGTGTCAATGGGTAGCTTGCCAGCTTGGGATCTCCCCACAGTTCCTGAGTCTCTGTTGTCCACAGTGGGTGACCATGACATCACACTTCCAGCAAATGTCACCAGCCCTTTCTCCACCCATCAATGGAACACCACTATGCCGGTGCGCACCAGAACTTCCCCTCGTAACGCAACGGCTATAAAAAAAACCACAAGCACTCTGTCAACCACCACCACCTCAAGCACCATTGTGAGAGCGAATACGACTCTGGTGTCTACCGTGGCTTCACTGGCCACAAACCTGAACAACTTGACCGACGATAGCGTTCAGGTGGAAACCCTGACAACAACAAAGTCCTCAGTGACCGTTTCTACTGTGAGCACACTTGCTGTTACGGCACCAGCGGTGACCACAGATGTCACTGCAACAGTTTCCTCAAATATCACCGACGCTGTAATCATTCAGCCATCATCGAGCCAGGAAGCAACCACAGAAGTTCTGACTCAGCCTCCAACTACCACCACCACTAGTACCACCACAACTACTACAACAACCCCAACCACTACCACATCTGCTCCACCCACAACAATAATAACTACAACCACACCTGCAACTACTACTCCAGACACAACCACCGCCCCTACCACGACCATCACCGACGCCACCACCACCACTACCACCTTAGCAACAACTACACCAACAACTGCACCAACGACAGTGATGATCCCAGCCCAAACTACACCACTTGCAACTGCAACTCCAGAGCAGCCAAGCAGCACTATTACAGAAGAAGGTCCTTTACCATGCAACATCACTGAGAAGTACTGGGTCAAAACAGGTAAAGAACTTGATTTTTTACCGCTGAATTTAATTTTGTATAATAATCTAAGCTTCACATAATGTCTTGCATCTACACCAGGGGTGTCAAACTCATTTTTTTCGCGGGCCGCATTGTAGTCATAGCTTCTTTCGGAGGGCCATTATGACTGTCAACCCAAATAAATGTATGAGCACCTCATATTATATACAATAAAACCTACAAAACAAACTGACAAATAACTCGTTCTCAAATCAGATGAGTAAAAACTGGTCAAATATTTAAAAAAATAGATATTATTAAAAGTGAAGACAATCTGCAATTCTAGTAATGAAACACGAATTTGATGCACAATTTGTTTTCGTGGGCCACATAAAATGATGCGGCGGGCTGTATCTGGCCCCCGGGCCTTGAGTTTGACACCTGTGATCTACACGCTCAAGTAAGATCATGTTAGATGTGGATTATATGTTGCTGAATATATAGTTCTTTCAAAAGTCAGATTAGAGTATTTTCCCCGTGGGCAAACAATTAATATCCGCCACGGAGACAGGTTTTAACCATTTTCTGGTAGAAATTATAATGAAGTTATGACGAACAGGTACAATGCCCTTTCAGCTGCTCAGACTTGGTGTACCTATGGGTCCAAGATGTAATTACCTCCACTCAGATTAATTAAAACATGCACAAAACAAGGACACGTTTTCCCAGAACATTAAAAAAAAACTGAAGCTGGTGACTGTAATTTCTAGTGTACATAAAATACTTTGGCATTTCATACTCAACGCACTCAAGCCTAACTTTGAGATAATAAAGATAAAATTTGGCTACAGACTGTGTGTTAAAACAAAATATGCAAATAATAACAAAATAATTTCTTCTTTGACAGTTATGTCCATTGAGGTTCGGAAAAACCGACTCGACCTTGTCCTCAAACAGAATCTAGTGAAAGGACTAAGTCACGCCCTGCAGAAAGCCCTGAATGACTCTACTGCTTTTGCACAGGTCAGTCTGTCTTACATATTCACTTCTACTAGAAAGTCAATCACTTGGGTCTGAAGGTTAATCGCCAGAACTACATCTTTGTCTAGTAAGTCTATAAATCTAAGAAAAAAAGAGGTCAGCAGTACAGAGGATGGATGGATGGATGGATGGATGAATGGATGGATGGATGGATGGATGGATGGATGGATGGATGGATGGATGGATGGATGGATGGATGGATGGATGGATGGATGGATGGATGGGATAATTGCCCTTTCTGCCTGAGCTTTTTTGCTTTCTTTAATCATCAATATTAAAAAATAAAAATATGCCTCTATGTAATCAATCAAACTATTTTGATATCTGATGGACATTCACAGTATTTGCGTTGTGGAGAGAGAAATGTGCCCATGGCTGAATCGCGGTGCACACAAGCCCTCTCCTCACCCTTCCGCCACCTATTAGTTGTCATGCAGTGCTGAGGGCCAGCTGCCAAACCAAAGTGCTGCAGCCTGCAGGTCTCCTCTGACCTGCAGCATGAGACAGACAAGTAAAGGCAGCATTTGTGGAATCTCTAACAGTGTCGAGGGCAAAAGTAACCACCATACTTAACATTACACCTCTTGAAAACACTACGTGGCAATTGGCTCGATATTTCCTAAACACACTCAAAAGGCGGGATATCGGTGTTACAATTAAAGCTGTGATTTCAAAGCTATGTGTGACTTTTTTACTGGCGGTTCATGTTAATCAAAAAGAAAGGGGAGAGGGTACCGACAGCTGCATTAGTCGACAGACAGAAAAAAAAAAATCAAATACAAGTTTTACTGTTACCTTCATGTTTGACAAGTTCACTAGTTATCATTAAAAATGTTCATTACTTTGACGTGATAGCTGGTGAAAAAAAGGTTGGCCCCAAACATTTTGCAGTAGAATCTCAAGTAGCACATTTGAACATGGAAATAAACATATACAATACTGGCAAAAACGCTTTTCTGTCTAGGTGATATTTTAATGAAAGCGTTTGAGGAATTAGAGACGCACACCGCACAGGAATTATGCCATTTGTAAAAATATTTTACTAAACCCAGTATAACTAGTATTAAAATGGCTAACTGATCATTAGGCATGCCTCGTGCATGTCTATAGCCAGTAGCTGTGAGGGTTGAAGTGATTCGATTTATTTGTGGGTTTGCCTGCGGTCTTTAAAGTCTTTAATAATGAAAGGAAAACGACAGTAGAAATACTTTCTTTATCTTTTCTGTTGTAAATGTGGTGTGCAAACTGAAAAATATGCAGAACCTGAGTTTTTGATCATTATGCAAATTGTAAAAACATTTGCTTTTTTTTTTTTACAGGTGGAACATGATGACTGCAACCCACGTAACGTGACACTGGTTTACTATGTGACTGGTGTCAAAACCGTCTATATTTCCTCTATTGTGGTTGAAGCACTTAGTGTTTATGGCTTTGACAGGCTGCTGTCTGACATCAGGCAGCACACACCATTGGTTAAAGCAGTTCTGATTCCTGTGGCAACATGGCTGCCCACTCCAAGTATTCACCTACAGCTGAAAACAGGTGATTTCACACCTATTATAATCCAAAATGTGTGTGTTAACGCAACATACACTTGCGAAAACTCTTAATTGGGCAGTGTGGACTATTTAATCTTTCCTTAATTTTTTCCTTAATTGTATATATATATATATATATATATATATATATATATATATACATACACACACATATATATATATATATACACATGCATACATATTTATATGAATTCATATAAGTGCGAGAGAGAGAGAGGGAGAGAGGAGAGAGAGAAGTGGGGAAGAGAAAAGCCGAGATAGAAATAGGATTTGTTCATTATGTCTGTTCCCCTTCAGTCTTTGATACCCTAAATCCAATGAAAACTCTCGTGATTCAAAGCAAAGTAAAATTGGCTATTTAACCAAGCAGCTTCTTAAGAAAACACATTTGTCCATGCCAAACAGCAGCTTGTGCATGGAATCTACTGGGATGGGGATCAAAAAGAGAATCTGTGTGATTAACAACAGGATATCAAGCAAAGAGATACTTGGCGAGATATTTTAGCTGCATGTGACCTTGTTTTTTTGTCTATGTCTGATGTCTTTCTCCTGCTTCAGTTTCAAGCCTTTTGGTTTCTTCTCTTTATACGCACGTGCACACAAACACGCATACTCTAACACGCCGAAGAAACAGCGTCTCACTACATAACATGAAAAAGTTCACACCAAATTATAACATTTTCCATACAACATACTCAAACACTTTCTCGTCTTCTTTCTGCAGTTTTGAGATTTGTTGGCCCCACAGACAACGTCTACTCTTGCAGTTTCGTCCAGATGCTTGAGCAGAGACTGGAGAGTGCCTTTGACGAAGCTCAGGACAAAGTGCTTGAGACCTACAGCAAGCTCACTGTGGAGGTAGTGCATGGTTTTAGCCTAATATCGCACAGACGTGACTGTCGCATGCAAATCAGATATTTGATGTCGTGAAACATCATATGGAACATTTTCTAATGGTACAGTTTTGTTGATGCCGGTTTCCCTTAATCACTATGTGAGTGTGCAAGTATCTGTCTTACCGTAGTTTTATAAGTCGCGTTTTTTTTTTCATAGTTTGGATGGATCACTTTATTGTGCATTTTGTGCAGTTTATTCCGGAGCAACTTTTAGTCCGAAAAATACGGTAATTTACTGGCAATAACAATCTAAACCAAAGCAAAGTTTTGTGCAACTTCTCTGATTTGACTGGACAATACAGGTCTATAGTATTGTTGTTTCGTAAAACCAGTCAAAGTTCTTTGCTCTTTTTCCACTTTCTTCTGTCCGCTATCACTTATCCCCTGGTTGACATGGATATGCAGTACAGTACATACATAGGACAGCAGTGGTGGATATAGGAAGCATTTATTATTCATCTTCTGAAATATTTACATGCATGGCGCAATCTGATGGGAATTCCTAGTACAGCCCACTTTACTGTGATGATTCAGTTTCATTATTTCCTAAACACTACAAAGGTTCCATTTAGGGGGAAGTATGACCGAAGCTTTGTTATGCAATCTTTATAGACAACATAGACATTCTGTACAATGTTTCACTTTCACTCTGTAAATTATAAAGTGGCTCATTGAGACCAAGACAAAATGTCAGTAACGTGCATTCATGGCAGGTCACATACCTTACAATGACAATTTGTATGGTAATCTACAGATCCAAAGTGTGGCCCAGGAACCGGGCTCCCCATCTGTCTCACTGGTGTATGTGGTCAAGAACCAGGACACCGAACTCAACGGTACCATTTCGAGCGGCCTCCTGAACCAACTCACTGCTGAGTTGGTGGGCTACTTTCTGTTCTACCCCCCTCTGGTCATTGCTGAGCGTACGTAAACACACATTGCTGCATTGTCATTATTCAGATTACCACATACATACAAGAAATTCCCAAATCAATTAAAAAAAAATCTTATTGTTGAATTAGGGCCCTGTAATCACTTAGGTTCCTGTCACGTCAATGCTGTAAAACTTTGAGGCCCTCTGTAAGGGATCAAAATGAGCTGGTAATTATTTGAGCTATCATTTGTGCACAAAGCTTCGGAATTCTTATGGAAAAAGTGCAAACTGAAATGCCAGCCAATCGTATTCACTGTGAGGCGGATGTGCAAGCCTCTATCTTCCACTGTATATTTAGTGGAATAATCATATTATATGTATGTGTATATGTCAAAAAGGATCTTACAGAGTTTAGGCAAACTACATGTTTTCTTTTATCTTTTAATATTTTATTGCACACCACATTCCAAGGAGAACATAAGTTAAGAGCAACGCTTGAATCCTGAGGGGGGAAAATGCGCTAAACCTAGTGATATTCTTTGAGGAGTCATATTCTTTGAAGGAGAAATTGCCATTTGAGAAATATGTAACTATTAGCAGTGTACTGATACTACTGGAGTTGAAATATGGGGCTAAATGGTCTCTTACACGAGTCAATCTATTAAAATGTAGTTGCCAAAAAGATGAGGCAACTTCTGCTTGTTTTTGTAGCAGAGCACTGGACCCATGCAAGACTGCTGTAATTATGCAAATTTTATATTTATTACATAACAGTTGGTATTCTACTCATTCTTTTTCCCGGTATGCTGCTGGGCTCAGACAGCCTTTTTCTGCATATGGAGGATGCCTGCTAAGAGGCACTGAGTCCACTGCAGGGCAGTGAATGATTCATGACCTAGTTTATGATTAAATACCTGTTACATTGTTGTTGGCAGTCCTGCTTCACCACACTGCAGTAAGTACAAATTCCAGAAAAATGCTAAGTTTAATTGTTTACCGTTATATGCCTGTAAAACAAACAAACAAACAAACAAACAAACAAACAAACAAACAAACAAACAAACAAACAAACAAACAAACAAACAAAACTGAGGCTTTCTTTCTTTGCAGAAACACATTTTGCAGTTTTGACTGATATTCCAAAGAGAGCTGTACATTACAGTGAATTATTGGTTCATAAATTTAATCCATTCCGTAAATTGAATGGGCACAGCAAGAATAAGATCAAGAATCTTTGAATTCTTCTTTTCTATGATAAGGATGTGTGTAATTGAGCAGAGAAGAGAGTTTGAATTCAAAGTTGTATTGGGAATTTACACCAACACAAAAGTAAAAAGAACAGAATAAAATGCTGATGTTTTTGTTTTCAAAAATACCGATCCTTTTCTGAATTTACTCTCATTCAGCCCAGTACAAAAACTTGCTGGAATATTCAGGTAAAGATTTGAAGATTGCGACCGACTATAGTTTATAGCTTTGGACTCAATTCCACACAATCCAGTTTCAAGTTTTATTATCAAGAATTACTTGACGTTGTTTAACTGTCTGCTTTTCCTCTCACTTCAGCCCTTGAATACCACAATCTCAACACGTCCACTGCAACCAGGAGCTATTGGGTTATAACAGGTAAACTGTGCTGTATACAACTTTTTATGTCACACTCTACTGGCTTTCCTTTCTGTTTTATGCCTTCTTTCTTTAGTTGCATTCATTTTGTATGTTGGTTAAATTGGGTTTAGTTCTGTCACATTCGAACTCCTATGAAAATTCCGTTTGAACCAGGAGAGTGTAGCACAATACAATATTGTCAATTTTTTTTCAGGGATAAACAATTCTGCAATTTGTATATTCGACCAAATCAAATCATCTCTCTCTATCTAAACCAACAAACACATGTTTTCTTTTTCATTTAAAAAGACCAAGAAAATCACCCAAACATTGCTAAGTGAACATTAAACTATAGAAAGAAAATTGCCATTTACAAAGTGTCTTGAGAGCTGGTCGCTACAAACAATTTAAATTCAACAGCCGTCAATATGCCGACAATAACTCCATTAATCGTGGTTGTCCTTTATTTTGTTTTGGCTGTGTGGTTGTGTTTTTATTTGTTCAGTAAGTGCCCCGTCTCCCAGACTTGTTTCAAAACGTTTTTGTGAGTATAACAATAATGTACATTGCAGTTACAATGTTTTGCAAGACAGATATTCTGTCCAGCCCGGAATATTTAACTTGATTTTTCAATGGATTAACCAAATATTTGTGCATGCAAATTGTATTTCATACACAAGCCAAACATTCAGTACCTTGAATAGCCATTTCTTGTATACGGCTTTAAGTGTTTAAGGTGCAGTCAGCCTCAGCAGATGCTGTGGGTGAGATGTCAGCTTGCTTGAATGTGGGCCGAGCACAACCTCACCAGTTCATGCCATTTTAACACGCAACGTGAGCAAAACCAAATAAAAACCTACTCAGCATAACCTAATGGGACAGAGTGAAAAAGTGATTTGTCCTAACAACCTCTCTCAAGGCCTTTCTTGCGTGCTGGCTTACACTTTACAGTGCGCAGCGTGTCTTTAGTTGCCCTATTTGAGCGAAAATGCTATTGATGTTTAATTCACAGGTTGGTCAGAGGGAAAGATCGCTTCACATCACATCAGGGCCCAGTGTGAATGATGCTGAAGTGTGTTTGTGTCTGTACATAGACTTAACTCTTGTTGGATATATACTATATAAATATCTTGAGTGTCCTTTATTCCCTAAACCCACACCTTATCCTTGTGCGTGTGCACTCAGTGATCCAGGATGTGGACAAGTCTTCTCTGGAGGCCAACTACCACAGCTTTGCCAGCTTGATGGAACAGCGGCTGGCTGAGCTCTTCCATGTAGCTGGTCGGCAGGGCTCTCAAACCTTTCGGTCCAAGCGTGCAACAACTGTTGGGGGCTACACCGTACAGGTGAGTGCTGATATTGATATTCAAGTTAATTTTGTAATAGCTACATCAAATACTATATTGTATAATGGACAAAATAAAGATTTCTACTGATTACTCATAATTACTTGGCAAGTGCTTTTTATAGATAGATGGAAGGGGAAGCCCCCCCCATCCCCGTAAATAAATTTTGATCCATGTTTGTTGTAATGACTATATTAATATTTGTATTATTAATGTATGTCAGAATACTGACAGTATACTGTACATCATAAATATACATATATATATCACATTGTGAATCAGCTAGATGAAATTATGCCACTCTTTCAAAGCTGGTGGATAAATGGACCTCAAAGGTCCATTGTAAATTTTGTCAGCTGCATGTTGTGCAAATTACGATAAGAATTGTCTTCTCCTGGGTGTGTTATGCTTTACACACACTCAAGCTTTTATGGGAAGTCACAGATGACTGATTTTATAGTTACGTAGCGACAAAGACAAAAGAGGGAGATGCGCACAGAGGGACATCCAGCAAATGTCACAGGGCCTGTTGACAAAATTGAACTGCCAGACTTATACAATTCAGTGGTGTACATATACAATTTTCTCTCGCTTCTCATGAAAATAAATAGCAGCTTCCAGCAAAGCACCTGAGTTGAGACTTCTTCAAGTATTGCTATCCTAAAACAGAAAACCCATTTTGAATGTTGACTTGTTCAATCTAATTAAAACAAAGACATGGATTTTGTCAGTGTGGCCATGTTGTAGATAACAAACAATAATGCAAGATTTTCCCTTTGTTGTCCTTTCTCAGATGGTAAGCATGCGTCGGCTGCCTGGTCCCAAGAACCCAGCGGAGATGACGTATTACGCACAAATGAATGGAGCACCCATCACTGGAACCACAGCCGCTAAGACGCTGAGCAGTTTGGATTCCCAGACCATGGCACTGACTCTGGGTTACTTTGTGCAAGTGCAGGCTGAACGTAAGTTTTGGTTTTATTTATTTCAGAGTTGAGAGGGTTATTTTAAAAAAGTTTTTTGATAGTTAATAATTATCTGTTGAAAACAATGTAGTAGTATTGTTAGATTAAAATAATAAAAGTTGATTACTTTTCAGTACTTATGGAGTACTGCAATACAATATATGTTTTAAAAACACAAAACTGAGCTGTATAACACGCTACTCACACACACACAGACGCAGTATAATGCCTCCAAGAGGCAAAACAATTTTCACATATTTTTTCCAAACATGAAATGTAAGTTGAGTAAACCATTTACATCTTGACAATGTAGCAAATTTATGACAAATTAAGAAATAAACATTAAAGGGTTACGTGTGAGGCTTTTACGCTTGAGTGAAAAAGACTGTGAGTCAAAGGTTAAGGTTTTGCTAATGGATAAATTCACGTTTATATGACAGTTTAAAACATTTGAATTGGACTTATTAACATCCTAATGATCACATATTCTAATTTTGGTTGTGAAAGCTATACTGTATATTTAAGAATAATCAACCCTAGTCTCATGCGTTTATTATTCGGTGGGCTTCAGAGTATTTCAAATTTCCAATTGGGTTCTGTGTGGTGTTTGAATTGAATCATCAGAAAAAAAACAGAAATGTCAAGCTGTTAAGAACTAGCTCATGTCTATGAATGTCTTGTTTTACTGAAAAACGCAAAGGGAATTTATCTGCTTTCACAGAGGACAAAGCAAATCAATACTTATTCACATTTGAGAGGCTGAAATAAGACGAAACGCAGAAGAAATACTTTAGTTCTGCTGAAATGTACATCAAATGAAGAATGTCTCTAACTTGAAGCCAGTGGCAGGATTTTGGGTCGTTTGGTAGAAAACACAAAACAACAGCAGAGAGATGCTGTGTTAGGACCATACTGTACATTAATTTAACATGAGCATAAACAGATGGAGATGAGGGGGGAGGAACTCAAAAATGATTAAGGACAAAGTTAAGCCTGCCCTAACTATGTGCATTGGCACAGTGTGTATTGGAAGTAAAGAGGGTTCAATGAAAGGGCACACTCATAACAGAATCTGAAAGATGTCTCGGTGGCACGGAATTGAATGGAGGGTGTGCCAACCGCAATTAAATCAGAACACCATTTTGTTGTTGATTATCAGGCTTCATTGCTTTGAAGGATGTTTGACCTTGTACTGAGTATGTACTGTTTATGTATAGAAGGACTTTTCAAAGTTAGTGCAATGAAGCTAGTTCATCAAAGACACACATGAGTAACAGTTAAAATGATCAACGTCCATATTTTACATGTTTTAAATCAATAGAGAAAAAAGCTTCTACGGTGTATAAGATTTTTAAGGCAGCGTTAAAAGCTAACAATACGGACTAACAACAGTGTTTGGGGAACAATTAATTGCAAGTTTTGACAGTTTTAACAGTTCATCAGGCACAGAAAAATCAATGCTATGCTGTGCATGGGTGTTGGAATTTGTGGATAGTTTTGAGTAGTACTAAGAAAATAAAGTATACTAATTGTATACTAATGGTAGTATTCAACATTTGCACTAATGAATAGAAATACATTTTTTGAATTGCTGTATTTTATGCTGTTAAAATTTGGACATCCGTTGTTATTATAAACAATGAGAGCTACGCATTGTGTAACTTCTTGTATGGTTTTTTTATAGGGTTGTTCTGAAGTAAAACATTTCCTCGATATTCAAAAAGCACAGACTGCACTGGTTTTTTTTTTTGGTGCTCACTGTTGAGGCACTTCTCATCTGAAAATGTTACCAGCTAACAAAAGTATGTTGTTTGGCTCATTTGCATCACAACTCAACAGTTTCAGCAGTTGTTCAAGTTGCTTTTGATTTGCTTTTAGGGGAGATTGTGTTGTTCATGTTTGCTGAATGTTGTTCATACTGAAGTATCTGAAGAGCACTTCATGTTCCCTCACACCTATTTTCTCCCCCTCACTCTCCGAGAATCTATAATTAGCTAACTGGAGCCTTACCAACAATCTGCCCTTCTCTTTGTGAGGAATGTCATTTGCCTCATTCACACTGCTTTCACAAAGTCCTGATAAGTATCTGTATTCGGACATCTGACGTTTTGCAAAATACTTCAGTTTTATACTTTGCCAAGGTAATACCAGGTATTTTAATTGGACTACTAATACTTTTCAAGAACATACAAACACTTATTTACACAACATTGTTATACTCAGTGGTGCACAAAGCTTTGGACCATTTTCCAATTAATCTACCGTGCATGTTTTTGGACTGTGATGCAGTACTTGGAACAAACACGGCCAACTTGAAATATCCTAGGTGAGATTCAACTCCAGAACCCTCCAGCTGTAAAGCAGATACGTGCCACAGTGCTGTCCGAATGTATAAATGTTTCTACTCTTAGGTAGGGCCAATGGTAGATACACAGCCACGGATGGTTCACTTTCACTTGGGTAAAAACCATAGTGCTCTAAACTGTTCTTGGTCATCAGTTGAATAGCTAATTGCTGGTGCTGCCTTTCCTGTTTGACGTTAGTCCAGTTTCAAACCCTAATGATGGCTTCTATTTTGTGTGCAGCTGTGGTGAAGATGCCGCAGAGCAACTTGTGGCTCATGGCTGTCCTCACACCTCTGTTCTTGCTGATGGTGGTAATCGGAATGGTGGTCTTCATTCTGTGTAAGAGAAACAGGGTCATCTTTAAAGCTGGGGCCTTCAGGACCTTCAAAAGCCGCTCCAAGGTACGTCAGGCTCATCTTCATATGCCAGCTGTTATTTTCATATTGTTCCCTTTTTTCGTAAAAATGATGAAGCTACTCTGGGGGTGGTTCATAATGATAAAAGATTTTTTTATCATCACTGCTGTAATATGCTTCAGTACCCAATTTATAAATATTGCATAACCCGGATTTGTGACACGTCACACCGAGAAGTGATTGTGTTAAGTTGTCCCTTCAGGACAGGAAAATTGAATCCCATCTGTGTGGGTCTTGGCTCATTTATTTTTCTCGCTGCCCAATAGCCCTTGGTCGGTGCTAATCATGCATGTTGCAAAGACTAATGAGCAGAGAGGAGAAGAGCAAGGATCACTGCACTGCAAGGGAACCTTTGGGTTATATTCGCCCTTTAAAATCATAGCAATCAAACATGTTCATTTGAGGTTAAATAAAAATCCTTTATTTCAAATGTACGGTGTGGGTTGTATAGATTTTATTGACTGGTTTGACTTGGCTATATTGTTTTTTTCTATGTGAAGTCCAATGCACGACTGCCTAAACTGTTTTTAAGGTGGAACTGACACAATATTGACACTTACATTTAAGTTAATGTTTCCACCACATAAAAATACGGATAGCTACATATGGATGAATGGCTGAGTCGATGGATGAATACAGATAGCTGGATACTTTTTTAAAAACAGAAGTGTATTATTGTTTTTCACAATATAAAAGAATTCACAAGCCTAAATTAAAGGTAGGTGAGATTCTTTAATCAAAATGCACAAAGGGTGAAGAATGACAGCACACCTCACATCTACTCTGGTTGAAATTTCTGGGTTTGGTTCAAATAGTCAAATATGTGCCGGGTGTCAGAAACTAATGTTAACTTTGACATGATTGTGCTTCTGTTGAAAATGGCGCATCTGTTTAATATGGCAGCTCTTCAGCCATTGGGCGGAGATAAGTTTCGTGGTAGTGGTAGTGTGCATGTGTGTGCGTGTGTGTGGGACGGGGGATGTCACCACATCAGCAGATGCAGTATTTATTTAATTGACAACAATGTCAAGAATCTGCCAAAAACAAAACCAAGATAAACAAAAGAAAACAGGTCTACTCAAGTTTATCCTTCATCCCTTTCACCTGACCTTGTATTTTCCGTTTTATTCTGTCATAAAAAATTTTAATCTCTTCCTGACCTTTTCCCTTCAACTTTTTGCTGTTCAGACCTCATATCGACGAGAGGGAAGTTACCACCACCAGGTACTGTCTGAGATTTAGGATTAGTTGAACACTGTCTGGCTGAGTGAATGTTTTGGTCATTTGATTAGTGTACTGCCCACGACCTTTGTGAGGATAAGCGGTACGGAAGATGAATGAATGAATGATTAGTGTACTGCTATGTTGGGCTGCTTTTGTTGCTTCTGGGTGAAATTGTGCATGTGGCTGCTGTTTTATCATGGCTTGGTCCATCCCCCTCACTGACCATGACAGATCACCAGGACATGTGACAATGTTAAGTGGCCGTGAAGAAATGTGAAAGTGACTGTAATGGGGCTGTAAATTTGTTCCTTAAGATTTAAAGTTACCAGGTTTGAGGCAACAGGCTGGGTTAAACACGGAATCTGTAAAAGTAGCCTAATGGCTTTAGTTCTGACTGCAGCCAGCCATTTTTTAACGATGCTCATAAACATGAACAACAAAATGGAAGCTTAATAACTAGGCTCTAAATAATGATGCAAATTTGTGTCACCACCCTCGACTGATTTGCACCTATTAGCCCTTTCGCTTCTTCCTTTCCTTTCAACACAGTTGTTTTATTCTACCTTGGCTTCAGCTAATGCCCCTGATTCAAGACTTTTTCCTAGAAGGTCCTTTTAATTACTCATTATAAATTAAGCAGCCCCTGAAGGGATGACAGTTTCTGCAGGCGAAAGATAAAAGCTTACAAAGTTACAGGTAGAGAGGTTAGTAGTTGTTCTTGTAATAATGGTGCAAGCTAATATAGTAATTATGTCAGTATATCTTACCCTCATTACCCAAAGTGAAATCTGAGACGAGGCTGGCATGATTTGCAGTAAGAATAAGGAATACGGTAGTTTGGTGTGTCTTTTTCTCCCTCAGTCTGTCACTCCACATTGGAAGCAATAAACTGTCATGCATAACATTGACTGTCAGTATTTACACTAAAAGTTGCACTTGGTGGCTACGATAACGGCCACACGCACGCACACAAACGCAGAGCATCATTAGAGTTAACGGTTCACATCATTCTAGTTAGTGGTCCTAAATCAGTGCATTGTTATTTCTAAAGTAAAAGTATTCTCAATTGTTCATCTACTAATATAACTCCTTTTGTGTTTTACAATACATTGCAGAGCAATATAGCAATTTATTTTCGGATGTATTAATCGTTCATTCTCGATCTGGAGCTTGCATGCTCAAATTAAATAATCATTCCACACAGATATTTGGTACAGGAAGAGCTAGTAGTGGCAAATGAAAATTAAATACCGACAGCTGATTAAAAATTCAGATTATTTGCACGAGTAATAATCTTTTCACAGAAAAAAATTCACTGTGGGAAATCATCACTTCCTTCATCATTGAAACAGGCTAGTACTAATATTTTTCATGGTATAACAAGGTGAATCAGAAAATGAATGTGTTTATTGCATATGCCTCATAGTGATAAATAGTCCTGGCGGCAAATGCTGGATGGATTATCTTGAATGGTTCTTTTTCTTGGGAGCTAGTTGCCAGAGCCAGAGATACACAGTAGCTAGTGTTTGTGTTTGGCTCCATTCATTATGACGCAAATCTTTAGCGATTTTGACGCGGATTGAGTTGATACAAACATCAGACATGCAGCTATGATACAAGTCACATGCGCAATTGTATAATTGGGGCATCAGAGTTGTCCCCCTTCAATATGGCAGTAAAGGCGCTATGATTTGATATCTATGCGGCTGCTGCCTGTCTGAATTGTACGTTTTTTATTTGTCATTGACCCTTAATTACGTTTCATTGTAATGAAAGTTGTGTAGTGATCTCACAAGCATGTATACATCAGTCGACCAATTGTAGCTGAAGGTCACTATGGCATATATTTGTATACATATTATACATACACAATGATTAAGCAGCTAATTTACCAATCCGAATACTACATGGCATGCGAAATGTTCTTTGCAGCTCTGGAGGTTTCAGAAAGGAGGTTGTCATGGGGATATCTAAGGTACCAACAAAATATGGGACAACACAGTTATTATTATTATAGTTTGTTATTTGACACAGAAGCTTGTCACAGGAAGAGTGTGTGACCACGTGTTTACTGCATGTAACTTTGCGGAGCGCTTCAGCTCTCGGTCCTGCTCGTGCTAAACTTAAATCAATATAGCTGCCGGGGGAATAGCTCATCTGCTGCATCTCATCAAGCTGCTATCTGAGTTTAAATTAGGCTTGAAGATAAGTGCAAGTAAGGAATGCAAGAACATGTCATGCAGCAGTGCTGACGCTGTGTGGTCAGTAGCTCCGTCATTTAATATAAAGCCTTTCAGAAATGCTGGCCCATCTTTTCTGGTCCAGTAGGTGTTCAAAAACAAGGAGGTAAAGTTAATTTAGAAAAGCGCACAGCGTGACTAAAAGAGACAGAGCTTTCAGTGGAAAACACAGCATGAAATGTCAGATGTCTTCTTCAAGGTTATGATCATCCATTATATTTTTCCACCAATCCATATCCTGTGTAATGCATGACAGCTTTTACTGTGCGCATCGTTCACTCAGTGATGTATTCATCATTGCCAGTATTCAGTGCTTAATAGGTTGGCCGTGCAAAAGCATATCATACTAATGTTTATTTTTTTTTTTTTTTTTTTTTTACTATATTTCACTACATCTTAAAATAGAGTGGAATCAATGAGGTTGACCGCAATCTATTCTGAGATGCTGGTTGATCTCCAATTTGTACTGTATTGGATAGGAAATATCATAAATTCACTGTATTAATTAACTGTGTTAATTAAAAGTGAAACTTGATGATGGAGGAATTTTCCAAGATGCATATTTAAAATGCATCTGGCGCTGTTTGTCTTCTATGCAGGGCACAATGAAATCACAAGACTAGCAAAAAAGTCAGGAAATAGAATGTAACGAATGGGCCTTACTTAATGTTACCAGATGTAGAAGTCTAAGAAATTGCTTGCCTGTAAGGATGTTGTTGTTTTTATTTTCATTTGATTTTTATAATTCTACTGGGCAACACAACGGTGCACTGGTTAGAATTGCCGCCTTACAGTTAAGTGGTGCAGGGTTTGATTACGGCTTCGGCCTTTCTAAGTGGACTGAATGTTCTAACGTGGCCTGCACGGGTTTTTGTGCCTCCCACATACTAAAAACATACATGGTTATTCGTCTATATGTGGCCTGCAATTGACTGGATAGGCTCCAGCATGCCCGTGATCCTCGTGAGGCTAAGCAGTTTGGAAAATGAATACATGAATCAATGAATAATTCTACTGAACAAAAATTGTCTGATTTTAAATAGTTAATTTAAGTAATTTTTCATTCATTAATCATGTTTGTCAGTTTAAAGCAACTGTTTTACTGGATAACTAAAATGGGTTGAACCTGCTTATTATTATCCAGTTTTATTTTTCATTTATTAAGAAAAGAAAATAGTGGTTATACATTTAATATGTTGTATGTTAATGGAAACATTGCTTGATAGGACAAATTTAACTTCACACTTGTCCCTCCTTTTTTTGCCCACTGCTCGTTTGTTTCATAAACACTCAAAGATTGACCTGTGAACAGCAAGAGACCTCAAGCAAATGAATGTCTGCAATCTCCATGTATTTTTCACACAAAAAAGTCATCACACAACACTTAAGCTAGTCGAGTGCAAACACTCAAACCGTAACTGTATATTCATGCCGTTGTGAGTGCTCTCATCAATGTGTGCATGTGTCTACATGAGTGTGTATCAATTTCCCTGACACTTAGCCATGTGTTTTAAGGCTGGCTTATGGCACAGTGGTGTGTATTACGGATGAATTATTAACAATGCTGTCAGCCTGATGCCCACGCTGCCTAACCTCACATGCTCTCAGGATTTAGTATGCATCATCAAATACATTAGGCAGCCCATTTTAGAGTCGCTCGAAATAGAAAAGGAAGGCAAAAAAAAAAAATCTGGGATTCGTCTGCTTTGTTGTGCAACATAAAAATGATCTGACGGTCCTTTTCTTTTTTCACTGCTGTAAGGGCAGAGAAATGCAGCAGTGCAAAGAATGTGTCTGCGCATTAGAGGTTTTAGGAAAATCTGTGTTCTCCTCTTTGTTCTCTTGATGCATTCATTCTTGACTTCCAGTGTGCTAAATTTGTAAAGCATCATGCTGTTTCTAATATTTTATTATGTCTGCCATGCCATTTGGGAACAGAAACTCCATCCAATTGCCCTTTTCTGTCATGGAAATTATGCTTTACTTTGAGGTTCTACTTAGGTATGCATTTTGTCGTATTACCTCACTTTTTTTGCAATTAGTTCGACTCCAGTTTGAAATAGTAGCTTTTCTTTGTTGGAGCTTTTCTTAACCCAGTAATGTAGGTTACAAGATTGCTTTTGCTTAAAATCACAGTGCTCTACAGATACTGCTGTGCATAGTCAAAAGTGCAATCATTTTATTTAAATCTACGTTACATTGAACAAACAATTACACAAACAGAGAAGTGCACGCAGGAGTTACGCACCAGAGCAAATAGTGGGCTCGATGAATCGCCCAGGGGCACCTCGGTGTCCTAAAAACACCAGAATTCATTAGTTCATAAGAGTCTTTTTTTTTTTTTTTTTTTTTTTTTTAAATACAGTATATCCATGGAGGGTGAGCCTTGTGAGCCAGTCCCAAAAGCCACAGATAAGCCATTGGTGCATCGGCCAATTTATGATTTGACAGATTTTACACACAAGTGAAGCAAACGATGTGAAGCACTTCCAAATGCTTAAATTTCATCACAAACCTTGGATCTGTTCAGTGACATCTATTTTATTTCTCCTTGCTTGACCTTTTGTCATGCCCAAGAGAGTTTTTGAGCTAGAGTGAACTCTCAAGGGATGGAGTGGAGTGCTCTCTGCTCTTGAAGAAATGTCACATTTCTGCATAGTTCCTGAGCGTTTGCAAATAAGTGCATGTTGGGACAGATAAGAAAAGTTGAGATGCATGATTTGAGTCTTTCAGTAATAATTAAAAAGAAATCTGAATAACAAGAAAATTATATGACCTTCAGTTTATTTACCTCCATAAATGTGTCTACTGTCACTTGTGACACCGACAAAGCTTTCATTTTTCATTTTCAATTTGGCGTACCGTATTTTCCGCTCTATATGGCGCACCGGATTATAAGGTGCACCTTCAATAAATGGCCCATTTTAAAACTTTGTCCATATATAAGGCACACCGGATTATAAGGCGCACCTTCAATGAATGGCCCATTCTAAAACTTTGTCCATATATAAGTCCATATATTTGGACACGCCTGCCGTAGTGGCTCAATATTGGTCCATATATAAGGCGCACCGGATTATAAGGCGCACTGTCGGCTTTTGAGAAAATTTGAGGTTTTTAGGTGCGCCTTATAGTGCGGAAAACACGGTACTTGGTTTTTCAAGCCAGTAGTAGAACTCATGAAAAGAACCAAACTTCTCATTACATCTTATCCATGAAATTACAACCAAGGTCAACCAACCCGTTTGCGAGTAATGACAAAAGGTCATTGGATAGTTTGCTGCTATCTAACATGCATTAGTGTGAAACACTAATTGACAGGACATTGATCAGCTGGATGCTTGTGATTTGTCATGCTTTGCCCATCAAAACATGAATCAGTTTAGGGCTGTTGTTGAGCTGTTGTTGCACAGCATGTTGGCTTTGTTGGCTTTCTGTTTGCTTTATGACCCGCAAAAAAAGAAATTAGTCTGTCACCATGCTAATATTAATTTTGAGATGGTTTAAAAGGTTGTGTTTGATTCTTGTTTTTTTTCTTTTCTTTTGTCAGCCTGTTCAGGGCTTTGATTATGCCAAGAAGCACATGGGTCGCACTGGTGATGAGACCATCTCTTTAAATAAGGACACTTTGGTTCTGGGATTGCCTGTGCGAGATGCCCCGCTGTCAATGTCACTGGATAAGAAGGTGTACCAGGACGGCACTGCCAACAAGAGGCCACCATCTGCTGACATACACAAAGGAGGGTAAGTAAACAACTGTCCTATGATACACGCACTGTTCTCAGCTTGATGTGCTATGCAAAAACAGCTGCTATTGTGTTCGAACAACAGAATTACTGACGCCAGAACCTTTCAGCAGAAACAGACATCAGGGTTTGTTAAGACTAGGCAAATCCTCCAGTATGCTGAGCTAAATCAGAGAGATTGATGTGATTTAAAAATAAGTCAAGTGTTAACAAGAGGCTGTCTGCAGATACTTAGACAACAGAAAACATGCATGTACTGGATCTAAATGTTGTCAGATGATTAGCTTTTCTGAGGTGGTTACTGCGACAGTGTCTTTGTGTGTGTTCTCCGCGAAGTTTTTCCATTTACAGTTTGGCAAAGAGAAGCTCAGTTTGTTTTAAGGCTTGAGCACCACCCGTCATCCCCCTTTCGTCTCCTTTAACTGCATAACCAAATAACCCATTGAGCCTGTGTGATTGTATCTGTATTTTTGTATTTAAGGCATGTTATAAATTGGTGTATGCACCCCCCCCCCCAAGAGAATATTACCGCGTGCCTAAATATTACAAAGAGTCTGCATGTAACTTAAATGTTCTTTTACTATACAGACTACCACACTTTATAATTTTATAATACTGTCTACACAGAGTGCAGCAGAGTGTAGGTTGGTGGACAAAATTACCTTGGGCTCTTTTGTGGCGTTCAATCTGTGCTCGCATGGATACTTTGGCTTCCTCTCACATACTAAAAGCATATCATGATTAGATAATTGAAGATTTGAATCTAATTGAAATTGGAGACAGGAACAAACAGATAGATAGATAGATAGATAGATAGATAGATAGATAGATAGATAGATAGATAGATAGATAGATAGATAGATAGATAGATAGATAGATAGATAGATAGATAGATAGATAGATAGATAGATAGATAGATAGATAGATAGATAGATAGATAGCAGTCATGAAAATTAACGTAATAAATGTTTGTGATGTGTTTCATTAAATCTGAAATGCACTATGTATGAATGCAGAAAATTTACAGGCAACCATCGAGAGAATATTGGGAGAAGTTTTGCGACCTTGAACGAGCCCTGACGAAAACACATCATTCAATACCTTCGCAAACATTCGCTCCTCAGCGGCTTAACGTCTTCAGGGAATGCGAGATAAAACTTTGCTACATGTTCCTGTTTTACTATTGCTCTTTCCAAAAGGAAGCCACAAATGAGATGCATTTTCGCCTCCTTACAAAAATGCAAATTGAGGAACATGCACACAAATCAGTCTCATATTTACACACCACTAAACGAAAATGCATCGGGGTGAGATTAGTCGTGCTTCACCCCTTGAGGACAAAAAACACATGTATATTTATAACCCTGACTTTCACCATGAAGGGAGTGGAACAATGATGACCGTATAAAAGGCTGGCATAATCAGCTTTACCAAACCATGTCGGGAAAACATTTTCCACCATCTATATAGAGAGGCAATTACAAATCCTCAAGCAAATGCTGCAGTCAGAATGGTATGATACATCATCAAGATGGTATTTGGGGACTTCTTTATAAATGGAAATTACTTACAGTCACATTAAATTTGATGGAGGAACAAAGAAGATCCAGTATGTTTTTCATGATAAAACAATATTATCCACAGTCAGTCAATCTGTAGACGGCTTTCTTTTTTTGTCTAGCTGTCTAACATTCTCACAGTATAATCACAGTGGAGATTGGGAGCCGGAACTCAACATGGCAGATTAATTGATGCACATAACAGGTTGGATTAGGAACACGAGGCACCGGACATGCTAAGAACATCATTTGGGTCAATGTGACTGACATAAGGACATGCATATTTAAAATGCTAAGTTAGTTCAGATACTCTAGCAAAAACGTCACGTTGTTGTGGATTTAATGTTAGGTTTTTCTGGGTCAATTGGCAACTGCAGAGACAGGGACATGTGCTGAAAAAGGCTCGTCCCTCCCTAAATGCAGAACAGGCATACCGCGTTTCATTCGCCATAGGGGGCCACAGGTTTGCGCAAGGAGATGCATTTGCTCATTTGCAATGGATACTCAATTGTTGTGCATATGCATTACCTTGAGGTCAGGCACCAAATTTGCTCGTGAAAAGATTGAGGCAATGATTACTGCAATGACAGCACTCGACAACTCTGAAGTCAGAGTGAGGTCGTTTACCTGTCGCTTGATAATGAGAAATTGATAACGTGGAAAACAACAGAGAATTGTACATTATCATTTGCCAAAGCTTTTGGAATCTAATTTGCATTTATTTCATTGCTGGTCATCTCAGAGAGTCTCTAAGAGAAGCTGCTGGTGGGTTTGGATAGACGGACGGACGGATGGATGGATGATGTTTCCTATTAATAAAGGTTGTCAAATGTCAATTTTGGTATGGTCATTCTTACAGTTGGAATGGAGAGATTAATGATTCAAATAATGATTATACTTAGATCCCCTGTGCGAAAAGCAGTGCATACTGTATTATTTCAATGAAATTGTCAATCAGGTTAACATAATAGTTTTATTCTCCATTAGTTTGTATGAGGCACATAAAAAGGAAGGATAAACTTTACAGACAAATGATGATTGATTCAGTTGCTATGTTGTCCAGTATTCTCCAAGAAAATTTTGCATGGACCATGCATGTATATTTTTTCTTTCACACTTTCAGCTGCCTTTGACCATGTGACTGAAAATGGAACTCCACTTGTATCGACCGCAACACAGACCACAGTGTGTGTTTGTGTGTATTTCTCAAAGTGTTAGCCTCGCCTGTGGCACTGATGTCTACTGATATCTGATCTACAGAATATGTGCACGTCACACCACCTGTAGATGAGATGGGCCTGGCACATTGTGTACCCACTGTGGCTTACATGGCTCAAGGCTGTGTGTGTGTGTGTGTGTGCGTGCGTGCGTGCTTGAGTCCGTGTGTGCCTGCGTGCATGCTTGAGTGCATGTATGTGTTTTGGGGCACGGTTCACATGTCAGGTATCTCTAAGGGAAAAGAACATAAACAAATACAAAAGGTCTATTTTTGACTTACAGTACAGCAGTACATAGGCTTCTTCATAATTTGTGTACTGCCTGTACATACCGAGGATAGACAGACAGACATACACATCAATATTGCATTTTCATGCAACCAACACTTGCTTTCTTAGTAATAAAAATGTCAGAAGAACTATTCTATATTCTCTAAATCTTTTTAATTCCTGTAATAGTATTCAAATGTTTTTGTACGTAGTTTTTCAGCATTGTGAATATTATTTTTTAAACATTACCATCTGAACTTTGGGCCTTTTTTGTTTGCATTTAGCTTTTCAATAATTGTTTGCCTTCAAAATAATGCCATAAAAACAATTCTGCGTAAAAGGATAATTAAAAGGCTGTAACCCGACTAGTAAAACTTGTTGGTGAAATTAATTGTTCTTATAGCTTTCGCACTGTACTTTCTGCTGTTTCGACTCTGTCTATGAGGTCTGCATAATTAATGCTGAATATTGATCACGTTTTATAACTACTAGTCCATTAAACTGTTCAAATATTTTAAAGGACCTATAAGGCTCATTTTTCTAATGTGTTTCCATCATTATGTGCCTTGTTTGTGTACCGTACATGCTGAGACTCTAAAACCCTCTCCTCCCCTGCCTTCCGCAACCCTCTCTGTTACCATGGATACTACAGGCGGTTGCCAAGCGAGGATGGTTCAATGTCGAGTAACAGCTCCGGGAAGCTGAACACCAGCAAGTGCTCCTCGGCCCGAAAGACAGCCACTGGCGGCAGTTGCAAGAATGGCAAGGAGGATCTGCACAAAAGGAGCGCCAATGGTGAGAAAGAAACAGAGATGTGGAAAGCTGATGAGTAAATGAAGGAGATTAAGCTAAAAAGAGACAGATGGTGAGGAAGTCTTTAGCTCCAGTATTTCTGCCAAAGGCAGTAGGTTGCTAATTAAAGTATATAGTAATCACTGGGTACACTGACCCATCTCATGCCACACATTTGTTACACTTCATTCGATGACATTTCGCCCAAAGGATAATTCCTGCAGTGAATATGATCAAAAGAAAATTATGCATACAGTGACTCAGTCTGATGCTGAATCATGCAGCTTGCCGGTGATGACACACACTGACAGTAATATCAAAGGAAACATTATTACTTTATCTGTAATAATACAATTCTGTTGTCTAATTCCATAATGCGGCCCTACAGGCAGTGCTGGAGTGGCCATCGGGCAAAGTGGGCAAATGTCCAGTTGGCCGGCTGATGTGGTGGAATTAATTTTCAACCATGACTTTAAAAATGCATTCTCTCTGGACAGAGAGTGCAAATAACTGCCTTCGATGGCAAATTATGACTTAATGAGATGAAGCATTTAATTGTCACTGTCAAAGCTTATGAAACTAATTGCATTCACGCGACAACAAAACAATATAGTCAGGTTACTGTTTGTTGTACACGGATGTGTGGAGCTGCCAATGTGGAGGAAAAATATTTTGACTGGCAAATAGGTTACGTTTGGGCCTTTCCTAGTCACTGTTGTTTTTCATCACTTATGCCTCAACACTTCTGGTTTTCACAGTGATTTATTGTGTTTACACAAGCAAATGAATGAATACAGAGGAGAGTAGAGGATGAGTAACTGTCTCATTTTCTCAGAGAAGATGGGATGGTTAGAAGTAACGATATAGTCGGGTTGGAAATGGGGTGAGGGGTATTAGTGAACAAAACACATTGCTGTCAAAGATGAAGTGATGGATAAAGTCGAAATAAAATCTGAGCACAGCAAGAGCGTTGTTGCAGTGCAAGCCAACTAATATTGTGCAGCAATGTTGCTGGATGAACTCTACACCTTGTACTCCTAGTTCATCAAAAAACTTGAAAATTAGACTCCACAATATGTTCAAATTGTGTGGATGTTCTGATTCACAATTTCTTCTGCTCACCTTTCCTAACCTCAGTCGTCACTGAAGTAAAGCGCAAGAGGAGCTACAAATAATAAACGCATGGTAGCGTTGCAGCCAAGATGAATTGTGGTTGTGTGGGTTTGAGGTTGAGTTGATGGCAGACTGTTTTAGCCCTACAATGAAGCCGTCTGCCCGATGATGTCAGGCAATGAGTCATCCGAGTTCGAGTAAACTACAACGTTGTCCATCTGCTGATGCCTGCAATAACATGCACATAAACTTTACCGTTAATGCTGCGAAGCCCATGACGTCAAAGATTTTACAACATACACAGCTATGGTTCCATATACTGTGAATTGTCATCTAGGATGGTGAAGACTAGATTGACCTCAGCTAGACACCACATCACATCGCTTTCAACCATCCAGCAAGTTATTCTGTTCAGGGTTGTGGAAAAGCTACAAACTGTCCCAGCGGATTGTGGATGAAAGGGAGACTCTACCCCGGCTTAGTTGTCACTTAATCAATCACAGTGCAGATAGAGACAGACAGCTTTTCACACTCACATTGGTGACAAGCAGTCACCGTGTGGGAATCAATCCCACGGCTACTGCACAAATAGTACGATTATTAATGATGCGCACCAGTCAATGACATTTTTGAAAGGGTGGTGCGTTGGCATACCAAAAAGCGTAAATAACATAAAATGGTGGACTCGGTTCACTGGAACACTGTTGAATTTAAATGGTCAGATCGACTCGGATGTCCAAATATTTTATTGGAATTAAAAGCTCATTCCGTAAATATTAAGTCTGTGTATGAATAGTAATTCATTTTCAACATTGCGCATTTGACAAATTCAAAATGTTGGCATTTGTTGTATATGGTAACAAAAGATAATGTCTATCTCAAAATTCTCAGAATCAGTTTCTCGTGATCAGTCATTTAATTGATTTTTTTGAAAGCACAAATCAGAAAAGCATAAATAATAAATATATATGTATATATTTTATTTGAAGTTGGCCAAGTGTGTGCATAAAGCAGACTTCGAACATACATGATTATTTTTGATGCTCTGCCATAACTATTATTAAACACAGACAAATTGATGCGTTTAATAATATGGCAACATATTCTGTCTTTCTGACTGTAGCATCAGAGATGCCTTAAGGGACAGCTAACCTTCATCCTTCCTCCTCCACAGACCCATACGATGATCATACAGGCTCTCTACGGCTCATCACCATCAAACCCATGACAGCTCAGCCAACTTACTCCTACCCCTCATCCTCCTCCCACAGCCAAGACTCTGTGATCGTGAATGGCGAGGTGAGTCTACATGCACAAATATTCACAACAACCCTGACCTCAACCCCATCGAACATTTTAGGGATGAATGAGCAGAGAGACTGAGATCGTGATTGAGGCCTTCTTGTCCAATATCTGGAAATCCCCAAAGACACACTTTGATATATTGTTGTACCCACATGTACACTGTGGAAATGGGTATGTGACACGAACATAAATCCACTCCTAAAAAAAAACTTGAACATTTAGAACCAATCTGGCCCATGTTTCAAGCCTGCTCTTTAAATGTATTTATGTGTTTGAAATTGCCATAGAATTTGGGTAAAAGATTTCATTATGTACTTTCCTGAACTTTAACATCATCACATCTCTTCGCCAGGATGCCTTGCACTCCTGACAAATTGAGTTGTTATTGCAGCAAACACTCTGCTTCCACTTAAATTTCTTTCTGTCATGAGTCTCCCATCCAGTCTATCATCTTTCACTCTTCAGCCTCACATCCGCCATCGCACCTACACTTATCTACAGCAAGTGACACTGATGACTCCTTTGCTCTCATTTTATTAGCATTACACAAGTTACATTTATATACTATAGTTAATTTCTACATGATTTGAATATATTTGTGCAAATTGTCATGTTTAGGGCACATTTTGTTTTATAAATTACATCTTTGAGCCACTATTGTTACTAGTTTATTGAGAGTCAAACATATCCCCTACAGGCCAATCATGGCGGGTTGAAGCAAAAGTCGGACATTGAACACTACAGAAACAAACTACGCCAGAAAGGCCGTAGGAAGGGTTACGGAGAGTTCTCCCTTTCGGAGGGTGGCAGCCACGGCTATGGTCACAGCCGGCATAGTCGGCATGACAACGGAGTCAAAGAGCCAATGACAGCAGAGGAAAAGAGAGCCTCCTTTGCTGGATGTCATAAGAGGTAAGGATGAGGTATTGTGAAGAACTAATAATAATGTGAAGTTCTGGCAAGACTTCCATGAGTCCATCAACCGTCAGACTGTAGTTGTTTTATGTTACTCATGTTGCAGATTTGAGACAAACAAACAAACAAAAAAACCAACAATAACTATTTTATGCACGCAACGCAGAGTTTGGGTTGTGTGTAAAATAGTGTCATAATTCATGAGGAAGTTACTGTTTGTCACAATCTTTGAACGTCTGTATTTAACAGATACACACGTCATATATTATATATTTTTCTGTGTATTAAATTACAAGATTATTATTTTCATGGACAATGTTAAGCTGACAAAAATTTGTCAACGTTAGAAGGGCTATAACCAGTACAATGTGGAATGAACTTATGAAAAATGTTGTAATTTGCACTTCTGAATTGCTTTTACTTTTTGCTTATACTTTTTTGTCATTTCAAGTCACCTAACCTTTATTTGTCCACCTCCACGTGTCCGTCAGGTACTCCCACCCAAGGGAGCCCACTTATTGGAGCAGGCAATCATTGAGCAGCCCCAGCCCCGTGGAGACAGAAATGGACCTTCTGGTTCTTCGAGAGAGAGCAAGAAGAGGCATCCGTAACAACGGCTACGATGTGAGTGTGCAGAAAGCTCATGAGTCATTCTAGGAAGCTAGGTCCATACTTTATTTAGATAAAAGGTGATCCAGGTGTTTTATTAATGGCCTAATTGTATAAAAATGTCAGTGACTCACTTGAATTTTCACCTGAATGCCTCGCTATTTTAAAATCTTTCTGTTACAAGGTACATTTATAGAGACTCAAGTCTGACCTTTAAACCACACTGACGATGAGTGACTCATACACACAGTGTGTGATACGATGAAAAGTCTGGTGGTGGCAGCGAAGTAAAGCTACTTTGCTCTAAATAACATTCTTCTCACAGCAGACTTTAATCCTTACTAACCTTCTCACATGACTTTAATCCTTACTAACCTTCTTTAAACCTCACCCTGACTCTGTGACTCTCTGAGCACATATTACTAAATTAACTTGAATAAACCTGGAGAGAAAATCGGAACCAAATGAATAAAGAATAAAAAGTAAAAAATAAAAAAAAATAAAAAAGCCTGAAAGGTCATGTGGCAGAAACTAGAGAACAGAAGCCAGAGAGGAACATCAAAAAGATTGGGGCTAGCAGCAGTGAGTGACTGAAATAATTTTCTGCTGCTTCTTGGCTATAGCAACAGCGCGACCTTGCTGAATGTCAATGACTGCATATGATTACAGCTCATCCATGGGTTCAGATGTGTGACTGAGTTCATAGACTTGGATATGCCACACTATTTGAGTGCTATCCAAGGAGAACAGCGAGCATTTAGGTCTCTGTGTGTGATATATGAACATAATAGTTCACTCTGTGGTTCATATGCTTCTGCTATGCAAGACACAGATTAGAGCTACCTGAATTGAGATGTCTTCCATCTCAATTCTGGGAGCTCTAATCCATATATGGTACCGATATTCCGGGATACACAAAGGTGGTTGAGAAAAAGGCAGGCTAAGATCCGGTAGAACTTTCAGATCCAAACTGGCGATAGTCAACCAACCTGACGTAGGCGTGGTGGACAAATAGTCGTGATAGATGTAGCAATACCAAATGATGGCAACATCTAGAAAACAAGTAAGACAAAAGGCTGGATAAATACTAAGAGCTAGAGGTAAAATGTGGAGAGTAAAGGCAACATTGGCACCTCTCGTGGTCAAGGCACTGGGGGCCATTACCCCCAAGAAGATACCAGGGATAATAAGAATCACTGTAACAAAGAAATGATCAACCGTGCACACATTTCAAAACTGCATTTTCTAAACCTGAATTTACAAACAAGGATCATAAGCAATCAGGAATCGGATGATGTTGATTGATACAAATATTGTTTAAATTGGAAAGATATTTATCTAATTTATATATATATATATATATATATATATATATATATATATATATATATATATATATATATATATATATATATATATATATATATATATATATATATATATATATATATAAATGATTTTTTTGTCACATGACCAAGTGGCGAAAGGCTCAAGAAACAAGTCCATAAACATAATATAGAACACGTTACTCCTCAAAACTAGGCAATCTTGTCACCACCATGTAAATCAGTGTTTCCCAACCAGTGCGCCGCGGCACACTGGTGTGCCGTGAGAGATGTTCAGCTGTGGCGTGGGAAATTGTCCAAAACTTAAATACCGAGCGCATTGTAAACAGGATGGCCAAACCACAGGTCAGCCACTTGCTAATCGTGCATGCGTGGCAAATCGGAGAATCTTGAGATTTAATGTTGTGGCATCGGCACATACTCAGTTTATGTGTCTTGCTGTTAGTGTTGGCTCGTGAGTGAACGATTCGTTCAAAAGAACGATTTTGTTTTCAGTGAACGAGAGTGAACGAATCACTTCCTAAAGTTTCAGTTCATATGACTTCAACCAGTAGGTGCCGGTAATGCGCATCGAAGCTGGTGCCACTTCGCCGTAAATCAAAACGAAGAAGAAAATGAAGTAACTTCCCGTTCACGAACGAGTCGTGAATTGCATTTTCCGTTCAGCAACTGAACGGATCTGTGAGTGAACGAGTCAGTGAGTGAGTGATTTGCATTTCCAGTTAATCGCGTGAACGGATCAGTGAGGGAACGAATCCTGACTTTTCCGTTCGCGAACGAGTTAATGGGTGAACTGCCTTCCCGTGCATCAACGGATCAGTCAGTGAATGTGTTGCGTCTCCCTCCTGGCGTGAACTGTGTAAGCCAGAATGTAGATTTATGATTTGCCAAGGAAAGAAAGAAGCACTCACTGAAACACCACTTCTTTTATGCACGTTTTCTCCAAGCTACTGGCTAACTTTATTGCATGAAGGGATGCGCCGTTATGCAACAACGGGGAGATTATGCTTCTCTTTGGGTCATCTTGATTTTATGACACTTGTAGTAGTTTTAAAATAACGTGTATGCATATATACACCTAAATATTGTTATCCAATATATCTACTACAATTTCACATTGGATTGCTGGTTTGAAATTTACTTTTATTATTATTATTATTTTAATAAACATTTATGTTGAAATTTGTCTGGTGTTTTATTCCTTGGTTTTATATTCGCCAATTAAAACATAGAAATCAGACATTTGGTTAACTGCTTTATTTGACAGCATGTGTAGGTACACCTCATGGATACTTCAATAGGTATAATACACGAGGTAAAAAAAAAAAAGGATAAATAAATAAAGGGTTGATTGCACAATGAAAGCATTTTCTCGCATCTGGGATCGAACCAAGACCTTACCAAGCAAGAGCCCTTGTAACTAACCAGTCGGCCGTTTCAACACTGTGTGGTTGTATGCACTGTTTTGTACTAGTGATGTGCATCACAGGCCAATAGGGAAAAAGCTTAAGTGAAAGTGAAAAGTGCCACACCCGCCCTCACCCCCACCTCCTGATTGGCTGTTTGAGCTGTGACATCACTTGGACACTCCATTAGGTACACCGCCATTTTCAAGTGTACCTAAAAACAGGCCACTTTATTAGGAAATACACAAGGTGAGTTTTGGAAAACATGTTGGAATGTGGCCCCGAGGACTAGAGCTTGACACCTGTGACCTTTGACCATGATATTTCCCTAATAAAGTGGCCTGTTATTAGGTACACTTGAAAATGGCGGTGTACCTAATGGAGTGTCCGTGTGATTCCCTCGTTAAGTGCAGGTGCGTGAAAACTTTTAGCTCCTTTTGAACGTGAAAGAAGCTAAAACTTTTCACGCACCTGCGCTTAACGAGGGTCACTTGGAAAACATGTTGGAACGCGGCCTCGAGGACTAGAGCTTGACACTTGTGACCCTTGACCATGATATTTCCCTAATAAAGTGGCCTGTTATTAGGTACACTTGAAAATGGCGGTGTACCTAATGGAGTGTCCGTGTGATTCCCTCGTTAAGTGCAGGTGCGTGAAAACTTTTAGCTCCTTTTGAACGTGAAAGAAGCTAAAACTTTTCACGCACCTGCGCTTAACGAGGGTCACTTGGAAAACATGTTGGAACGCGGCCTCGAGGACTAGAGCTTGACATCTGTGACCTTTGACCATGATATTTCCCTAATGGCACGTTTCACTTTCATTTAAGCTTTTTCCCTATTGGCCTGTGATGCACATCACTAGTACAAAACAGTACATACGACCATAGCCTGTCATGTTGATACAGCTGACTGGTTAGTGACATGGGCTCTCGATCGGCAAGATCTGCGTTCGACACCAGGTGTGAGAAACTGCTTATATTGTGCAATTAACCCTTTTTTTATTCTTTTTTTTTTTTACCTCGTGTAGTTTTGAAGTGTCCATGAGGTGTACCTACACATGTTGTCATATAAAGCAGTTAACCAAATGTCTGATTTTTATGTTTTAATTGGTGAATATAAAAACAAGGAATAAAACACCAGACTAGTTTTAACATAAATGTTTATCATGGGCTCTTGCTCAGTAAGAGCTTGGTTCGATCCCGTGCGAGAATGAGCTTTTATTGTGCAATTCACCCTTTATTGATTTATTCTTTTTTTTTTTTTTTTTTACCGGGTGTAATATTGAAGTGTCCATGAGGTGTACCTACACATGTTGTCATATAAAGCAGTTAACCAAATGTCTGATTTTTATGTTTTAATTGGCGAATATAAAACCAAGGAATACAACACCAGACAAGTTTCAACATAAATGTTTATTAAAATAATAATAATAATAATAATAATAAAAGTAGATTTCAAACCAGGAATTCAATGTGAAGTTGCAGTAGATATATTGGATAACAATATTTAGACGTATATATGCATACAGGTTATTTAAAAACTACTGCAAGTGTTATAAAATCAAGGTTACCCAAAGAGAAGCACAATCTCCCCGTTGTTGCATAACGGTGCATCCCTTCATGCAATAAAGTAAGCCATTAGCTTGGAGAAAACGTGCATAAAAGAAGTGGTGTTTCGGTGAGTGGTTCTTTCTTTCCTTGGCGAATCATAAATCTACATTCTGGCTTACATAGTTCACTCACGCCAGGAGGGAGACGCAACACATTCACTGACTGATTCGTTGATGCACGGGAAGGCAGTTCACCCATTAACTCGTTTGCCGTTCCCTCACTGATCCGTTCACGCGATGAACCGGAAATGCAAATCTCGAGTCAGTGACGCAACTTCCTGTTCAGTGTGTGCGTGTGGGGGGACGATTCGTTGAACGATTCGTTTGAATGGATCTTTTGAATGAACTGATTCTAAAGATTCGCTTCACTTAAAAGAACTGGAATGCACATCACTAGTTGCTGTGTCTTTTACTAACAGTGACACGCTGTCAGAACAGCAGAGCGTCTTTAAAAGTGACTTTGTTTTTAATGTCACAATATTTTATAGAGCTAGTCTAAAACAGTAAACAAAGCCATAGTGATTCTTTTGGATTTTGATCACAATCACTTTCAATAGTTTATTCCTTACACAGTCTAAATCCTTTTTCAAAAACTGTCACTTTCATTTACAAAAGAAATACAATTTAAAGAATATTTAGTATTTATTTTTATTCAATTATTCGACTCTCCATACATATATAGGAATAGAACTTTACGTCTTTTGTTGTAATATAACTGATTTTAATATAGAAGCCGGTGTAACAGATTTTTGTTGGTGGTGTGCCTCGAGATTTTTTCAAATGAAAAGGTGTGCCGTGAATGAAAAAAGGTTGGGAAACACTGATGTAAATGATTAAAGCTGTTGCGTGACCTTACACACATACCAGACCTTTCCTGGTTGATGTGGTTTGATTTACAATTTTTAACTGGAAAAACTAATCAAAGTTTTGTAATTGAAAAGACTGGTGCTTTTTAGAGGCTGACATAATGAATGCAGAACATTTATCTCGCGTGTCATGAATACTGATCCCGTCACCCCCATTGCACTTTGCAGGGTGAACCTGAGCCATTTGAAGAAACCAATGTTGACCATCTTATGAGCTCTCTTGGATATGGAGGTGGCTCTACTGGCACAGGAAATGGTAGCCTGGGAGTGAAAGCTCACCGCGGCTCTGACTCCTCCACACTCAGCTCTCAGCCATCCATTGACGATGTCCGCACACAGATGCATATGTTGCTTGGCAACGCCTTCAGCCTGGCTCCCCCGGATCATGACCCACCTTCCCCTCCTACTAAGTAAATTTGCTTTACATAATGTTTTTTGTTCTCCATAGTGATGCAAATCATGTAGCACGTCTGGAAGTTTTTCAGCGAAGACAAAATATGAAATTGGCTTCAGGCTGGATTTGAACTTTTTTGTGTAAATATATGCAGAGAGCAAAGTATTTGAAATTTAAATTTAACATTTAGTATACTGGAGCGCAAGTTGAAACCCAGGAGATTAAAACATTTCCCTCTTTTCCGAGTAGGCGGCACCATCACCACCACCACGTTCGCAGCGCCTATAATCCATCCCACTCCAGCCACTATAGTGATGGGGTGACGAGTGCCCCTGGGACCATGAACCATCCCTGTGGAAGCAGGCAAAGAAGCCTGGGCTATGAGGATTTGCATCAGTGTAGCCTGCCAAAACCGGTGAGAACGTACAGTATAATCAATCCATTTTCAAAGCTGTCTCTCATCCAGGTGATCTGGAGCCTATCCCTTTTAGGATTAGGCAGATAACATCCCAGACTGGGTGTCAATCAATCGCATCGAGGGCACATTGAGAGACTGACACCTATTTGCACTGTTACCGAGCAGGGAACTGAACTCACACTTTATGGCTAATGCAAGAATTGGTGGCAGGATATTTGGATCCAAACGTGGTCACGTGAAAATGTCATTTTCTGCCACCAGTAAGTGTGTTGCCAACAGCTGATTAACAAGGTGAAGGCTTTACTGAGATTAAAACAACCGATGGAGCACTACCAACAAGTACATTTACACCAAATATTCTTCTGCTTGCCTAGATGTTCCTGTCATAAATCAACAAGAACATATGTTTATGAAAAACAGAACTTGTACTTAAAAAGTCATGCAAATAATGATACTTTTGCATATGCAGGGTTTCCGGTTCACACAGCTCCCCGATATGGGCATTGGGTCTCCCCCACCGCTGGTCCCTTCAAGACCAGGACCGCCGCCAGGACCTTCACTGAGACGGTATTACTTTACTCAAGGAAATAAGGGTTGCTCGGTATACATATGCGATACAGTATCGTATAGAGCAGAGTGGAAAAAAGGTGCAGAATATTAAGCAGCATCATTCAAATTGGTTTCCTCCCTGCCCCCACCATTGCAGACACCTCGCTCCATTATATGTTAGTGTGCATCATTTGGAGAAGCAGTTTCATCCTTTAGAAGTCTTGCTGAGCACATGAACACTATTTCGGAGTGCTTAATGTGCAGATTGCCATCTGGTGGAAAAAATGAGATATTGCTTATGTTGTCACAAGCTGAAGAAAATAAGATTTCATATTATTTATTTTTATAGTTTCTACTTTTTATGGTTAAGCGATCGATACAGAAGCATTTTTAAATTTTTCAGGCTGTAGGTGAAATGCCTGGAAAAATACAGTTACCGCTCTCATTGTGTGATTCCCTGCCTTTTGCTTAATATTAATTGCCTGCTCACTTATTGCCATGTGGAGCTCATAATCTCAATTGTAACCATTCCATAAACCAATGAATTCCTCTAGGATCAGGAAGGCAGGTAGGAAAGGAAATCACTCGAAATAACATTTGACTACTGTGCTGCTCCATGAAGTTGCGGACAGTATTTACAATTTACACAATTTATTAACAGTTTGTGTGCAATTTTAAGATGGAATGAGATTGAATTGTTCTGCTAATGGCCTTATGTCTAGCATGCACAGTACGCTTCACTTGGTAAAGACTTTAATGAGGACAAGCTTTAGATGGATGGACGGATGCATGAATTGTGCTGCTTAATGCAAGTCATGACAATCAGGGAAAAAAAGACAATATCATAATTGTACGTATTTACCACTATAACTAACACAATAGATACCTCACAGCAATAAATCAGGTAAACATCTCCTTTCCAGTTCGACTCCCGATGTGAGCCTGAAGCCTCGGGTGTCTGAGGCCTCAGATCTGCAGGACCACGAGCACAATGGCGCTCCCTACCTGCCACTATCTAGGACCACCTTCCCTGCTGTTACTGTTGATCAGTCCATCAGCACCTACTCAGGTAAGACAAGTATGAAAAAGAAAAACAAGTATTTTAAAAAAACAATGCATGCTGTCATTTTGTTAACTGCATCACATTTGAAATACAATAATTACAAATGTCAGAAAATACCAGTGATGATAGGTGGAGGAAAAAAACATCCACCTGAACAATATGTACGTTCTTGTTCCTCTGCTGTTGATTATTCTTGGATGGACTTAAAAATTCATTATTAATTATTACTTAAAAATGACACAGATAAACATATTTGAATGGTGACAATGGTTTTATTTCTGAATAAAATGGAGTGTCTTTTTGTCACAGGAAACCCAATAACAGCAGTGTATGCTATATCAGCTAACCACCCGGGCTACTCAGACTACTTTGTCATGTCGCCTCCATCTTCATACCGTAGTCCATCCTGGATGTCCTACCCTCCTGAGCCGGAAGATCTTCCACGCCAATGGAATGATCCACCCGTAAGACACACATTTTGTTGTGTTTTTGATGCAAGGAGCATTGTGAGCGCAGTGAATTAATCAATTCTTCTACTTCTCCCCAGCAGAGCTCACGACACCTTGAAACCATCTGCTGAAGCACCCCAGCCTCACTACCCTCCCCATATGGAAACAATCAGTGGCTTTGTGAGTATGATCATGTCACCATTGTCATGTTTCCTGAGTGACAATGACTTAGTTCAGGTTTATTTATTTACTGTTTGTTGATGCTTTTGATGGAACCATATGCTCTCATTAAGTGTCTGTCTGGTTGATATTGTCATTATGTAAATGTCTCATCAGTCTTTTCTTAAGGTCTTAAAATAGATTGCACGAGAAAGGTCCTCTAACTCAGACTTGCTACACTCACTTGATTAAATTAATTTACACAGCCACTTTACTCAAAGTACCTTATGTCAGGTAAAACAAGATAAAACAATTTTAAGTTTAGACCAAGATTTAGACTAATTGATATACACTGTACACTATATTATCCGATAAATATATATATTTTTTGTCTTATCAGATAGATCGACTAATTGTCAAATCATAGTCAAGAATTCTCCTTCTCTGTGCTGTCACCTTATTGTGGTGGAAGGGTTTGCATGTCCCAGATATGCTAGGAGCTAAGATGGTTGGATCTTCACACCCTTGGCAGGGTTACCCATGGCAAACCGGTCCGAGCTGAGGTACCAAACATAGCATGGCCATAGACAGCTAATGACGGGTAAAAATATTGGCCGTTGCCCAGACGCGGGTCACCGTGGCCTCCCTCTGGAGCCTGATGGTGGGGTTTCATGGCAAGTGCCTGGTGGCCTGCACCCATGGAACGGACCCGAAAAGACAATATGGCTCCCCCTTCCGATGGACTCACCACCTGGTGATCTGGAACGCATCTCCCACAAAAAAATGCGGGATCGCTGTATTTCCATAAACACGAGCCCCAATGGTTGTACAGTATAAGGAACTTGTTTCTTTTCATAACATAATTTTATACCACGCATTAAATGTTATTGTCATTCTTCAAATGTTATGGCAAGTCATAATTACTTATACCGCTGTTTAGTTTTGTGATCCCACTGTGCCATTTTCATTTTCATGAATATAGATCAGTTAGTGTATTGTATTGATTTTTTAATTAGGTTCAACTATACTGGCAATTAGGTGTATCATGGCTCAACAAATAACACAAAAATAAGCACTAACTTGTGTAGTTATTTTTTATTATACAAATAATCTCCATTAACCCAACAACGTCGAGTTGAGTTGTAGTAATTATTGGCATAACATTTAGATTATTTATGGCACTACAAACACAAAGATTATAATCACACTGACCTGCTTCATGTTGGGCAAACAGTCATTGAGAAGGTGAATCTTAAGTTCTTGTTGTTTAACTTGAATGTGTCTTTGTCCTACACCAAAATCTGATTACAATATGTCATGAGAATAATGATTGAAAATAAAGAATAATGACTTACACTGTCACTTTCTGGGTTGCAGGTGTCTGTGTGGGTGGAAATATGGCCGCTCTCTCTTTTTGGATCCTGTCTGGATTTGTTCTTCACCAGTGGACTCAAATCCTCCCACACACTTTGTCCCTTTATTCATCTGCCAAGCTCTGCTTGCTGGACCCGCAGCCTCAAGGCCTTTATCATCTAGCCTTTGCTAAAACCGATTCGCTCCATGTTTCCCAAAACCTGGTTGCAGATCTGCAGCCATATTTCTGTGCTCCCTGAGCTCCTGACCTCACAGGGCCCACCAGGGGTCACTATTGAAATAGCTTGACTCCTGTGTGGTGAACACGGTTCAGGAAACTCCCTCCCTGACACTACTACATATATGGAGCGTGAATGGCGTAAAGCAGTGCCTCTCACAACAGACGTCACATGGCCAGCATGACACAGCACAATCATGCTGCTCCATCACCAGTCCAGTCGTGGACTGGCAAAGACCAGTAGTCTAATCCACTGAAGTGACACACTCGTCTGGACCATCCAGGGCTTGACTCTGAAGTCCACAATACAGCCAAGAAAACCTGGCTGGAATAAAACTGTGTTTCTTTCTTTCTTTTTTAATTGAGTCCAAATGTCTTTGTGAACCTTCTGCCGCTGGTTATTGTGTATTTAAACTTAAGTGAGAGAAATCAAAAGAAAAACAGAAAAAAAAAATAGGTCTTGATTGTGTCAATTTTTGGTTTTAGATATGTGCTCTTGTCTTTACATTTGTGCATTGATTATTGTAATGCGAGTTTTTATTCACTCACTGTATTTCAAGGCAAAAAAAAATCTGTAAAACAGAGCAACGGCAGCTTTGTGGTCCGCATTTCTGTACTGAAATATTCATTCTCTTTCATTTCTCTGAACAATGATAACATGAATTACCCACAATGCTCTCTGTATGTCATTTGCTAATGAATTATCAACCAGACAAACAGATGCAAACTTAAATCTCACTCAGAATTGTTTTACTACTACAAGGATTGATCGATAAAACATTTCCGTGTGAGGTCAGCTTTGAAAAGACAAAATACAAGAAGTTTTGGGAGGGGGAAAAATGTATTTATTTCAAAGATATCTACTGTGGAAGGACATCTGATTTTTTGTTGTTTATTTTGTCTGAAAGAGGAGACTGTTTGGCTTGGATATTTAGTCCCTTCACTAAGTGTTCAAGTCACCTTTTGGTACTGGACAAGCTGTACATGTATCATTTTAATGTATCCTTGTATATAGCAGAGGATTTATTGAAGAGATTTATGCAAGTAGTGTTGGAGAGATTCTTTTCTTGGCGTTGTTTGATTTGTTTTGTTCAGTGCGTTTATGATGGATTTTTTTGAATGAAACTCCTTGACTTTGTGAAGGATGAACACATTTCAACATCTCATCCTATTGTTTACTTAAGCACTAGCTTAAAGACCACATAATATACGATTACAGTGTTCCCTCACTTTTCGTGGGTGATAGATTTCAAGCCCACCTGCAATAAGTAAATTTCCACAAAGTTGAGGTTCTCTTTTTTTTTTTTGCTGATTATAGGCAACAAGCTGTCTAATTTTCATGGATTTGGTTTTTGTAAAACACATTTCCCCTTGAAAAAGAAGTATAAAAATAGCAAGAAAATGCACCAAAATAGTGAGGTCAAACTGCAATAACACAAAGTTATGTTCATAAATGAAAATTCACAATAGAGTGAATAGAGTGCAATAACTGAACCACAAATTAGCGAGGGAGCACTGTATATTATGAAAAAATGGAGTGGAGTTCTGACCAGCATACAGCAGAAAAGGCTTGTAATGTCTCCTCTCTGCATTTTCTCACGATAAGGCAAAGAGCCATACAAAGTCATCTTAATACAATCACTTGTACAAGAATGTCATAGTCAAAATATTGACTCCTACCATTTCTGAGGAGAATCGAATCCTCAGTACTCTGTAAAGCAAAGAGCTCCTAATCAGCCAGATAGTCACCAAAGGAGATAATAGCCATAGTTTTTTCGCAAAGTCGAAATAAAACAGCCCATATGTACAATATTTTGTCATCGAATACCAAAAGTATACACTAAAAGAGAGTATATTGGATTGCAAGGCATGGCAAGGAATGTCCAGGAGAGAGAACTAGAACAGAAGAGATTAACCTACAGTATTAAATAGTTTCAAATGCAATTAGCACTTAGCAGAATCAATGCAAAAATGCTAATGTTTAGCATTCCGTTACTAAAGGAAATTGTTTTATGTACAGAAAGTCACCTATATTAAATGTACAACCATAGCATCCATTATCTTAAATCATGAATCATAATCTCAACAATAAATTGTCTAACTTTTACAACTTGCACCACACACATCGGATAATAAGTAATAAGTAGTTACATTAAAATATTTGCCAATTGAAATTTGACATTAACAAAGTTTGTTACAACGCAGGCCTGCGCATGACTTTTACACTTCAAGATGAGGATAAACGTTTATTGGAGGGTTATGAGTGAGCTTTGAATATTTCAAAGTATCACCTTATTGTAACACTAAACTAAATAAACCAAGAAGAAAATACCAACAACCCTAGGAATGTTTGCATTCAATCACCCAGTGTTTTCTATATGACAAGTTGAAGAGCAACCATTTCCATGTCTTTGTCCATTTATTTGATTTAATTATTAAAGAAAGTGTGTTTGTGGTCTTTACACAATTATTCGTTTTAGGAAAGAGATTTGATGCTATATGCTGTAATGAGTTCATGTGCAATGTTTGTGCTTTACACGGATTGTGGCGAGATACGTTTATTTAAGATGGACATGGATGAACAGTAGTTTTGCTCTTACGCCATGGCGTCACTTTGGTGTTGATGTCTCATTGACAATGAATGCTGTTGGATGTAGTTATTCAGAAAGGTTTTGGTGACTTCAAACAATAAAGATGAATTACATGAATTTGATTCTTTTTTTTTTTTATAATCAACGTTGGTGAACCACTAGAGGGAAGCATTGACACATAGAAAGGACTTAAACTCAGTGCCTGTGTGTGCGTGCGTGCGTGTTGAGGTCACTTTCTGTACTCAATAAATTTGTCACAATTATGCTTGTCCTGAAATAAATTAAAGGGTAAGCAAAGTGAATGATAACATTCAAAATGAAGGATAGGTCTTGCACACCCCTTAAAATTATTATGACCGACTTAATATCATATGTAAATAATAAAGTGTTTGAAATAAAAAAATTATGGGCAGTGATATTGTTGATGTCTGCCTTTTAATTGTTAATAGATTAATCGCAGACATTTTAAATATTATTATTTGTCGAGTTTTCCAATAAAAGTGTTGGATTATTTATTATAGTTACCACTTGCATGCAGCGGCACAATACTTTCTTGGCTCTTTGGCTGTGTTCAGACTGCAGGCATATCTGATTCCAATCAGATTCCCCCTCAAATCCGAGTTTTCCACCCTGCTAAATCAGTGTTCAATTGGGATTTGGCCCCTGTAGCAACAATGTTGCAATGGAGGCGCTGTCCAGCAAATGTAGTGCTTGTTTGACGTCATATACATACATAAATGCGACAGCAGCAGCACAGGAAATACTTTCATAAATTGAATGGTTTCTAAACATGTCCTCAAGCTTTGCTTCTATGGCTCTACCACCCCACAGAGGCAATGTGTTTCATCCTCTGTCCAAGGACTGGTGTTTTCAATTCATTCAAAATGCTCCAATCTTTACCGCTTCACACTTCACATACAGTCAAAACGGATTTGTATCTTTGGAGCGGTTCAGGATGAGATGCATCCTGTCCTAATCAAATATAAAACTATCTCCCAAATGTGGTTCTGATCTGTTGAGCAAAAATCTGATTTCATTTGAGTTGTGACTGAATGCAGCCTAAGAATAAATATGTCACACACATTTATGTAAAATGTGTATGTTATGTAATTAGTCTGTTGAGCGTGACATGTGCAGCACATTACACACTACATTAGGATTTCTAATCCATCTGTTAACTTGCATAACTTTATGTATTAGTATTTCAATGTTTGAATGCATTAGTTTCAACCACACCTGTACAGAGCTGTGACGTGCGGTACAAATAAACCATGCTGTGTCCGTGTTTGTGCATTTTGTTTTTTATCTTCTCCACTCTTCCCCCAAACTAAAAATAGATGTCCAAGGTCACTGGCAGCCTTAGTGAAGGCCATGGCTGCTACTTTTTTCACCAGACAGTATGTCTTTGGGACATTGTGACGTATGCATGCCAATTATTTCAAAATGATTTTAATTAATTGACCTTGAGGGACACGTGCACCCAATAGAGTAGCCTTGTATGCATCAGTGCTGTCAAAGGAAAGGAGCCTTTGGCAAGAGGAAACAGCTGTGAAGAAAACTGCTTCCAGCAATGGAGGATTTATAACAGAGAATTGGGCCATTGTGGGGTGAGTGTGTGCTATAAAAGTAAACAGGATCAAACATTCCAATGGATTAAGAGTGGAAACAAAATTGCAGGAAGTGACAAAATGATTCTTCTGGAGAGAAGGGAATCAAAGCCACAGAGCATCTGCTCCATCTTCATCTTTTTATTTCTGTCTTCTTCCTCCTTCTATATCCATCTATCTAATCTCCACAGCTCTCCTGCTGAGAGCCCATTAATATCTGTGACATTATCGGAGCGGCTCTTTCAGGTGGCAGAGCAACATAGGAAAAATGAGGCGCTACCACTTGCAGAGAAGGAAATGTCATATCAATAGTAATTACAGCTATGAATAGAATAAACAAAAACCCAAATACCAAAGAAAGAGATACATTTCATGAATTTAATGACAAATCTATTGTATTATTCAGTGGAATCTTTAAAGGAAAACACCTGAAGAGGATTTTTTCTTGTATTCCTTCCACGCTAATGATCTGACAAAAGGAAAACACATTTTGATTTTATTTTATTTTAAAAATTGACTTCAAATGTTAGTAACATGTTGAAATACAGTACTCGATTTTACCTTCGGCGAATGGTTGTCACGCCCCAAAGAGCATGAACAACAACCAGGTGTTCCAAACATTCTTGGTTATGTGTACTTTGAAGGGGAGCAGGAATTCATGAGTTCTTGTTCTGCATTCTTGTCTTAGTGTGTAGTCATACCTGCACTGTTTAGTCCAATATAAATGGACCAGAGTTGATTTCTCATGCTGGTCTGGACCTATTATGCATATGTACTTAAACACAATTTTTGTCCCAATTTTGTCCCAATTCCTTCACCACAATTAAAACTTTGTTAAGCGTTTGTTTGGGTACAATAAAATGCCACCTTGTAATGATAGTTATACAGTACACAGTTGTATATGGTCACTTCAATACCAAATACTGAAGTAATTTATTCTTCTGACTAATATGATATATATATATATAATATAACACGTGATCATTCTCTGCATTGTCAAACACATACAAAACATACAGTCAGTAAAGCACTGCTGTCAAGTTGTTATTGCCTGGTAAAATAAATGAATGCCCTTTACTGCTGTCAAGTTGTTATTGACTAGTGAAATAAATGAATGCCCTATGTCAATAAAGTTCATTTCAAGAAGAGATAGACCTCTCTAACCCCTAACATGTAGAGTGACACCGGTCAATTTTCCAATTTTCTTTATATTAAATTTTTTTGTTCATTGTTAAAATTAAATGAATTGCAATCAAATAAAATTAAATTAATTTGAAGTATTATACATGCATCTGTACCCTGATATCCCAGCATATCACAATGCCAAATTTGGAGTTGAACATTTCAGATGCTTTACTTCCCCATGAGGAACGACACTTTGTTGGTGAACATTTGTTGACGTCAAGGCAGCCGTTACGAAGTTATTGTGTTTGCCTCACCTCTTTTTATTTCACCTGGTCTGACAATGTCCGGATGAGAAACCCTCTAAAGCCTGCTGGTGAAGATAATGAGATTTAGTTGAAGGTTGCAATTGTGTTTGTGGTCAGCTGTCCTGTTTCTGATGTTTCAGCCATTGCTGACTGTTGCTAAAGTGATGTTGTGATGCTTTGAAATTCTCACAAAATATGTCAGTAAATCTCATTAAATGTCCTACCGTATTTCCATTTCTACAACAGCTTTATTATGAGTTACTGGAAGCATGGTGGTTTCTTCGTCTAACGTGTAGGCAACACCGGCTCATTTCCCAGAGCTGTTACAAATGGTCCCAATGTTGTGATAGAAACGGAAACAAACATTACGTTGTTGTATCTGAATTTTTAATAGGCACTCCTTCTATCTGCATACATTTTAAGCATTTTATGAATAAATGGATGACAAAGCTTACTTAAATATAGCGTACCGGATGAAAATTTTTGTTATCGGGTCTCAAGTCGGATCATCAGGAATACAAGTATGGTTTGTGTGTGTGTGCGTATGTGTGCGTGTTTGCATGCGCATGCATGTGTAAGCAATTATGAAGCACTTACCTGTATAGCAGATACAGTTGTTTGTCCTCGATGTTCTATTTCTGCAGAAAACATGCAGTCCATTAAAAAGTAAATCGGGTAGATTGATGCAAAAAAATGCATGACTTTGCTGGGAGATGACATGAGACAATTTCAGACTGCAAAGCTATTTTAAACACTGTAAGCCTGTGAGGCCTTGAGCTTTTATAAGGCTTTTATAGGTAATAAAGCATGACAAGTAGGTGGGCCGCAGAAAAAAAGCTGACATCACTTCTCGATCTAAATATGCAAACATAAGCTTGTGCACACGGATGGAATTTTATTAGGATGATGATGACAAATCCTATCAGTGATTAAACAAGAACTAATAGAAGCAATCTTACAGTATGTGTGCACAGGGAAATCAAATATATTCATAATATGAGCATCGCAACACCTCAGAGTATCCTTGAAGAACCTTTGTAACTGGATATTTTTTTAATGTTAATAGTTGCTTTGGGTGGCAAGGTGGCGCATTCGTTAGCACGTCCACCTCACTGCTCATCCAATTTAGGGAGGGCACCCAAACAACTGTGACGGGCATTGAATCTGCAAAAGATTTGTTTTTAGCATTCACGTCTCCACACGTGAGTTTCTGTAGAAATTTCCATCCCCCTCATCGCCGACTGATATCAGAGTGTTAATTTCTCCTCCGTTCCCCCCTGCCGACGATTGTTTCCCAACCAGCATTTTTCATCAGCTTCCAGTTTTTCCAGTTTTCATGCTTCTCCAGCCTCCCTTTCAACTCTGCTCAGTGTTTGGTTTTGTCTTTATTGCTCCTCATTGCTAATTCATCTCACTTGCATCGATGAATAAGCTCACGGCCACTGGCTCCTCACCCTTTCTCACGTTGTTAATCAAACTTCTGTGGCAGCTACTCTTTGGCTTTGACTAAACAGGCTTGCCAACAGTTATTTCCTTGTGGGATTCTTGGCACCATTCTACTTTTTCCATTTTATCTCCACATGACACTTAAACCTGCCAATTTAATAGTCTGTACTGCATCTGGTCACCAGATTTTTACCTTGCTTTGTTCACATCAACCATATCAATACTAGCAGGCATCACAGCAAGAGAACTGAAAGGACATGCATTGTTAAGGGGGTATGCACGTTACACAGGTTGCATTATTTCAGATCTTGCGAATGATAGAGCTAGGTTAAATAGGTTTTATAAATGAGCCTATTGTTTTATTAATATCCCACTGCTTCTTAATGGTTTGAATATTCTACTGCAGGCCTTTCAATAAAGTCAATGTATGTATAATGTGTATATATCTATCTCCAAATTTGGATCCTTTTATTTTTTGCCAATTTCTCATCTAATTCTTAGGAGTACCACCAATACTGCCCAGGGTGTGTTAAATATGACTGACCATTTTGGTGAACATTTTGTGGTGAGCATTAGTAACGCATGAATGGGTGGTCTTTTATGTTCGGGTTATTTGTCCCAAATGATTCATTACCTTTGACAAGTCGGATTGCAAGCTTTGTACTTTGCACTTGTTTTCCTTGTAAGAGAGTTTTATTTTCTCATAATTTGCTGATGAATCCATTTTTTACATGACCTGCAAATCACCGCTCCAGTGATGGTAAATGAGTATGTAGAAGAAAAGAAACTGCCTTTATTGAGAGACTTTATTTTCTTCTAGTTGTATTATTGTACTTTACTGTTGACTGACAAACAAGTTACAGCAACTCAGAGACATTCAACAATGTATGAGGACTTTATTCATAAACAAGCAATGCAAACAGTAAAAAGTAATGTCCCCGCAATAATCTGCTATACACTGCATGACGTACAGACAAACAATAGGGAACACTGCATTCTCTGGAGAGCTGAACCAAAGTGTACTGCCGGCTAATCATGCAAATGTATTCATTCAAATCAAGCAAAACCAAAGTCCTCCATGATTTTCACTCAGGACACAACTGCAGTAGAATACTATACATATGCCGAGTGCATTCGCAAACGTGCACTCCGTCAGACTCAGATCACTACACATGCACATGGTTACCCACATTCTCGGAATTAAATTTGATGGGCTTACTTTATGGTGACAGCTTCGTGCTGCCTTCTGCAGCTTTACAACCAGTGAACACTGCGTAAGCATGAGCATGCATCCGTTCATTCCGGAGCAATGCTGTAAAATTTCCCAGTGATAAAAATGAGTGATTTTTACTCAATGGAGACTGCAATAATGCCGATATCTGCTTTGATCATGTTGTATTTAGGTTTTTAATACTGGAAATTTCAACTAACTATACGGAATCAACACACGGCCTCTTTGGTGGTAGTTCCCCAACAACATGCACGACATAACACTTTCTTTTTTCATGCATTCATCTGTATCTGTTAGTTAATGCTAAAAACTGAGCATGTTTCTCTAAATGCCGAAGGGTATTGACTACATTCATAAATTAAGTACATTAACTTTGTTTATTATTCATTATTATTATGCATGATTTCCATTTGGCATTTTTTTTTCACTGTAATGCTATAGGATATTGACTTGCTGATACACAAGTAAAATTTATATACATTATTTGTATTTTTTAGCATTTGGCCTACATTAAAGCACTATGTTCAAATGTTAAGACAGTATACACTGTTTATTCATGAATTTTATGATTTTTATGGTTTGCAGTGGCATTACGGGAAATCATACATTGCAGTCGGGTTGTCACGATACCACCGTTTTGGTTCCAGTTGTTATGCTGCCAAGTATTTATTATTTGTAGGTATTTAATGATGCTTCTTCAAATAAAAACAGCTTGCAAGAAAAAACATTACTATTATTTTTTTCTTTGAACATATCAACTAATAAACAGAATAAAATTCACAAAGACTTTTTTTAAGCCACATAATTTTCACGTCAAGACGAAACCATTCAAAAGACGACTAATTCCTTATTGCTCTGTTAGAACTGTGAAATGGAATTCTTCTTTTCGCAATTAAGACAATTTTTAAAAACATTTTTACAGTAGGTTATTTACTGTCTCTCTCTTCTACCTTTTATCTAGCACTTATTGACTGCCATTAATTTTAGAAAGGGAAAAATAATTGCTAAGCTTAAGTAGTCACATTGAGTAAGCTGAATCCATTAAAAGAGAAAAAAGAAGCTGTTTTCTCTTGGGGAAAAAGGCAAGATGAGAAATGTCTTCAGTCAATAGTAATTACAATATCAACAAGTCAAGATGTTCATGCATGAGTAGAATTGCAAAGTGAGAATTAGAAATGCAGTCATCCATCAGAGGAAATAATTTCAACAAACTAACGTCAGTGTGATTTTCATTTTATTCCATTGAACACTTTGACACAAGCTGCCAACATCGGAGCTTTACTACCTTCATCAAAGTATTATTTAAGCTCGCTCGCTCACAGCTATTATACTGTGCAGCGGGCCAGGTTTGGTTCATTCAACTATGAGGAGCCTGAGGCAAACATCACTTGAAACAAACAAAGATAAATGTGATTACTTTTCCACCATGCCATCTACTCAGGTTCAACTACCCTACAATCTATCAACATTTCAGGAAATATTTTAAGTGTCATTCAAGTTTAGCGAGGTTAACTCGACCCCAGTGATCAAACTAGAACTTTGGTTTTGAAGCAACACATTTCGGGTAATCCTCAATCCTTTTCAAATGCAGCATTTGAATTTAACTTAGTCTGACTGAAAAGTGACTGAATCGTTGACGACGCACCTCGGTCAAGGGTATGCACCAGACCTTCTTCATGCACCCGTTTATTGCGCAAGAGTCCTTCCAGATGGGCTTCATCACACAGTTCGAGACATGTCAGGACTGTTTAGTTTAACAGTCTCCGGCTCTAGACCGCAACTTGTTTCAATTACTTTCCTGTGCATGTTTAGACACACTCCCCAACATATGTGCAGAACAAAGTCAAAAATACAAGAAAGTTCTTTTGTTTTTATTGTAAAATATTGCTGACAACGCTCAAACTAAGTCAGTAAAAGTTTGGCATGTTTTATTATTGTTCTTATTATGAATAGATGTGCCAAACATCAAAAAGGAAGATAGCAGTGAAAACTGTCCTTCAACTAAACTTTCTGCAACGCACACCAAGCTCCGCAGCAAAGATAAGAGGTAAAATCCTGCATTTCCATAATCCCCTTTGACTTTTTTACTACGTCCTAAATCTTGAGGTGAGGGAAGAGAAGAGGTGCTGTGATGAGACAGTACAAAACAGATCCGGAGACTCTTAAAGCGTGAAGATACTCTTGCACCACCTGCTGGTGTAAGGACACGATGATCTTTAATAAATCTTTAGCTGTCACAGCATAGAAAGGAAATTGGAAGCTTTGTTGATCTTTCTTTTTTTTATCACAAGAGCTCAAGATTCGACTTCTGTTCATTTTTTACTTAGAATAAAAAATATATTGTGCGCTCTTTGAACAGTTGGATATTTTTCTCAGGATATTTTGATGAAAGTGCGCTTAATTTTATTATTCGAATATGTGACGGGCCCCAAAAAAATAACATTGAGAGGACAGCAAACGACTATCGGGAAGGATTTTGGACACAAGAGTCCTCAGAGTTCATAAGAACAGCTGCAAGAGCATCGCGTGTGTGAGTGCGCTGTTTGTGCGTGCGTGTTGGAAGGGAGGGAGGAGACTCAGCCCCTAAGGAGAAAGCATTGTGCGCTCGCTCCCTTATTGTCAGTTTTTGCCCCCCCCTCTTCCTTCCTTCCAGACACCTTTCCCGATCCGGGATTAGCAGAGCTCTTTTTATCGCTCTCCTCGCCGAAGCGCGCTCCCACATGGAGACATCCCCTTTTCGTCACCTTCACTGCTACTGACAAACCGCTGAGGTGCTGCGTGAAAGTTTCTGCCGAAAAAGAGGCTTTACGACTTTTTCTTTGACTTGATAAAAAAAAAAAAAAAACGACCACTGTGTAGTCCTCAGCGGACTCCAGGCATCGACATGGCAATGTTGCTGTTGCTTTTGCAGTATTATTTGCTGTCGAGTTTTGTGTGCAACGCGATCGCTTTCGTGGAGGAACCCGCTGGAGGGAGAGCGGACGGGTACTGCGGGCGGATCTTACGGGCACAGACCCAGGGGACCCGGCGTGATGGGTACCATGAGTTCCGTCTCAGAATGGAAGGAGATCCAGAAGCCTACCAGCCTGGCAGCACTTACAGAGGTAAAAGGTGTAGACGCACTTTCAAAGAGGTGTAAGGAACTGTTATGATTTTTTTTTTTTAACTATAGACAACATAACAATGCAAGCGCTTTTACAACTTAATGTATGGTGATATTGATTTTTTTTATATAAATTTATAAATATAAATTATTTTTCATCTTCATAAACAGATGCTCAATTTCATTATGGCTAGCCATTTTTTCCAACATATTAAAATAATATGTACTAGCCTACTGTCCATCAACATCGATTTGAGTCAAGTTTATTTATACAGCCCTAAATCACAGACAAGTCTCAAAGGGCTTCACATTTGCAAAATTGACAATTATTCTCAACATCCTTGGATCTTAACTCCTATGAGGGCAAGGAAATGCTCAAAAACCCCTACTGGGGAAAAATGAGAAACCTTGAGAAGAGACCACAGATGGGAGGATCCCCCTTCCAGGATGACCAGGCTGCAAAGAAGGCACACAGAACACATAATGTAAAACAATCCAAAGAAAAAGTATTCAAATATTCAAAGTGAAAAGCTGCAGGAAGGTGCCCTCAATTGTTATGGCAGTGTCTTCGAGGGTGGTAATTTGCCTCAGATCCCTCATCCCGAATCGACAAGAAATCCAGACAGGGGGTGGGGGGCAGAGGACACAAACTCCAGCTGAATCGGCCAACATAGGTTAATTAAAGGCCATAGCATAAAAATGTGTCTTTAATCGTGTCTTAAATGTTTGCATAAATTCTGGGGTTCTGTTTATAAGTGGCTTGTGTCATATAGGTAGTAGAGTGTCAAACACGGCTGTCTCAGGGTGAAGGTTTTGGGTTAGGCATCCCTGTGTTAAGTTTGCATGTTCTCTTCATGCTTGCTTGAATTTTATTCTGGTATTCAGACTTCTCACGTTCCAAAATTGTCAATTGAAGACTCCAATTTTCCCATAGGTGTGAATATGTGGGAATGGTGATTTGTCTACATGTGCTTTCTGATTGGCTGGTGGCCAGTCTTGGGTGTACCCCTCCCTCCTCTTGCCCAGAGTCAGCTGGGATACACACAGCATCTCATCCGTGACCCTAATGTGAACAAGCCTAAAGAAAATGAGTATGAATAAAATCCATCAGTGAACATTTTTATCTTATATTTTATGCACTGACTCCACAGTCATTCTGTTTATTTGATCTTTTCCTTGTATTTTAACATCAAGATACAAGCGGCCGAACTAAGTTTCCTCCTCAGGGTGTCCAGGTTTTCTCTAAGAGATAGGGTGAGAAACTCGGTCATCCGCGAGGGACTCATGTTCTCTTTCGTTTTGAGAGGAGCCATATAAGGTGGTTTAAGCATCACTGGCAGGAAACTCCGGGGCTGACCCAGGACACACTGAAGAGACTATGTCTCCTGGCTGGCCTAGGAATGCCTTTGGATCCCATGGAAAAAGCTGGAAAAAATAACCAGGGCGAGGGAAAACCGGGCTTCCTTGCAAGAGCTGTTGCTCATGCGACCCAGCCTCAGATAAGTGCATAAAACAAATAAAATATGTTAAGTGTCCCTCTGATGCATCTGATTCACTTACTTAACCTGCTTTGGATAGAGTCCTCTATTTCACAAGAATGCACACGTGCTCCATATCCATATCTTTTAAGGAAAGTGTGGAAATCTTAAAGACCAACTCACCAGTTGTGTGTGCTTCTAATGGCAGTCAAGCTGTTCTGCTCGGAAGCATTTGCAAGCTAAAACATAAGAGACATGACATAATGTATGACGGGTACATTTTTAATACCTGATGTCATACCCATGTAGATTTTTTCAGCGATAACCTAATCCTTAATGGCCACTTTTACAGTTTCAGAGCCGTGCATGTCTTCACCAATGTGGTATAGCTCCGGTTATAAGATACAATCCAACCCTGCACTTTTTCCACTCTCCTGAGATTCCGCTGGTTGGGTTGGGATGTTTCTCATTTTCGGTTGACAGCAAGTAGCAAAACCGCCGCCCCCTGAGATGGATAAAAATGGGTGGATTTTGCTGCTTAACTCATATTCCACAAACGCAATAATAGTCAGAATGCTGTGTTTAGACTAGTCGGGGAGCATACAACATATATTGTAAGCAAAATTTTTGGGTTGACGTCTCCTTTGAATGTGTTGGACTTATTTTAAAAGTGTGTTTAGATAAAATTTAAAAGTGCCATAATTGCCATAAAATCAATTATAGGGTGTGTTTAAATTGGGTTTTTCTATATTACAGATTTGACTTATGGCGGTGGTGGTCAGGGATTACTGTATACAGTGTTATACTGTAATTGGTGTCAAATTCTCCCAAGTAACTCATTAAAATCCGTCAGGCTCCAGCGTGGAGAGTTGTCTACTTAGTGTTCCAAATGTTGACCTATATTAGCTTCCTCACCTCTTCCTGCCAGCAAGTGGATGGACACATGCAGCGCGCACACAACAGGAGACCAGTCAAATATCTGGTTCCAATTATTCAGCCTCAATGGATTCAACCTTCAAAACATCCTGCTCCAAGATGTCTTCAACATTTAGCCCTTAGCAAAGAGGGCTAAAGCTTTTTTACCCCCCTCCTGGGGCTAAATAGGGCCTGAGAAAATAAGTTTGCAATATTTTAAAAGAAAATGCTGGAAGGCTTAGCTGCATGGTGCGACAGATCTTCACCCCAGTGTAGTGGCAATTAGAAAAAAAATGACCTAAACAGTTTGTTTCTCAAGCTTCAAATTATTAGTTGAGCATGAAGTGAGGGAATTGCAGTGTCTCATATCTCCATGAATGGATCATTTTTGCGGTCTCAAACTCCAAACGAGAAATAAATATAAAATATGCCTCGGAATTATTTTGCCCTGTGCAGCTTTTGCAGCTTTTACATATAATATAGTAAAAAAAAAACTTTTCTGTTTTTCCTTAAACTAGTGCTCAGACTAAACAAACACACTCACATTGTGATATAACTGCATTCTCATCTGCTGTTAGGTGTCCTTATTTCCATAGTGGGATACTAAGTCCCTATTTACAGTGCTCACTCTTCCACATCATGCTGATGCTGACAGGAATGCTGCTTTGCTGCCAGCATCATTCAGGGTGATCCTCAAAGTGTCAATGTAGTAAAGCCTCTACTGCTCAGTGTGTCCAAGGTGTTAATACACACTCTCCCTCCTCCCAACAGTGATCCTCTTGGCAACCAGCCCTGCATATTTCAGAGGTTTTACCCTCATTGCACTGAAGGAGGGCCGGGAGGGTACCACAGATGACGACTACACCGGCCAGTTCCAGGTGAGAGATAGGAAGAGAATCTCTGCAATTTGAATTTGAACTTATGATTGGATGAACTTGCATGACTCTGGGAGTGTGCCTAAAATTTGCAATTTGCATTTAGGGAAGAAACTAAAATGTTATTGAGCATTTAGTGCAGTGTCACTCTGTAAGGCGTTCTTCTGGATGAACAACAGATATTATTAGTTCTAGTGGAAGACGGAAGCGAAGGAGTGGGGGAAGCTGATAGAGAGGAGGTTATGTTGAACAAAAAGATAAATAAAGGGAGATTCAGTGGGCAGAGGTGAGAGATGTGAGATATTTTCCCAAGTAGCAACACAGCTCCCGCTGAAAGGTTGAGAGCTGCTGAGCCGCTTCAATTACCTCCCTTGTAGTGTAAACAGGAACACACATCTGTGGTTGTGTTTCTGCATGCTGGCCATAACAACACTCCAAACAAACTGGGCAAAGGGCTTCTTTTTTGGTGCCAGCAACTTGGAAACCAAAGGCTCCCTTCCCTGTTGTGCCTTCTGTCTTGTTTTGCACACTGTACGGCTCAAGTTGAATATGAAGTGGCTTTTGTTAATGCCTTCTATTTCTTCATTAAATTAAGCACCATCTACCAGACTTGATATTTGTAGACCAGTGCAAGTTTTGAGTCAATGGAAAATTACTTGATGATTCTTTATTGACATTTGCGATGGGAGGAACCTTTAAATCTTGTCAATAATTTTTAATTTATTGTCATAAGGAAATTACAGATTTACAGAAGATGGATGGGATCACTGCTACAGGGTAAACATATTGGATAACTTGTTATTGACTGTTTTATTCACGTCCTGTGTTTGTGATTAAATGTATTATTCTTTATCACTAAAATTTCTTTGATTTGAAATGACCTTATAAAGAATATTTTTTTCCTAATCAATGCAATTGTGGGCAATGTCGTCCTTAACAAGAAGGTACTGCAGTTTCAGTCACATAAGATGAAATCAAACTGCATTTTTTTTTTTATTATTTGCATTTTAGGATCACCAAGTAGTCAGCCGAGCTAGATTCTAACTCCAAGTAGACTATAATGATCTGTTTTATTTAAGAGAAACAGATCATTGTTAGAAAACAAAATGGTGTTCAGAAAATTAACAGTTAGGGTATAAGTTAATGTAAGTTATTATTATTCATAGCCGTCTATCCTCAAATCTTTATACACTTATGCTAAAACTCTGCAAGGACGATGTGATGACAAACTCATATATGATCAGTGGTGGTTATGTTAGCATATTTAGAAGCAGTCTGAGAGATTGTCGATGTTTTTGAACGTGGAAATGTACCAAAAGCAAGTACAGGTACAGGAACCCTGGCTAAACCATGTCGTGGATGACGGGCTAATCAGACCCAGAACTACGTACGTATAAGGCAGCAGAACTAAACCACTCTGTCACTCTACTGCCCACGCTCCAGTCCTTTTGAAACATTTCTAAACGCAAATATGTCAGGCCTTTTGTCTCCTTCTTACCACTGTCTGCGTGGATGTGCATAGCAAACACCTCAGTCTCGGGGGAGAACGAGAATAGATGAACCGTGGGATGAGCTTGAGCAAAATTAAAGTTGACATACTGGCTTTGTAATGTGTTGAATACATATTGGCGAGCCCATCAAGCATGTTCTATTGTGCAATTATAGTTTTGTCTGCATTTGAAACTGATTAAATACTTCCAGAAATAAGTGGTAGCCGCATTGTTGTGCAATGTTTAAAGTAGAAGTCGCCGACCTGGAGTCCCCCGGGGCACCAGGTAGCCACCAAGTATCACATATTTTTTCTCGGGACAACAACATGTTATTTCTTAGGCAGACAAATGCCGCACATTTGGATTTGGGGAGACCTGATGTATTATCAAGCACAAATCATCAAGGCTCCTTGTTTAGTGGGGGATAAACAAATGTAATCATTATAAAGGTTTCACATCAAGGCAATTACGTAAGCTAAATGGAACTTTGAGGTCTTTGAGGACTAGGCTGTGTTGGCTGTGTGCAGGCTTGGAAAGATGTTGAGCTGATAAGAAAGATAATCACGCCCAAATGTGATCTGAAAGTAATTATTTTCTCACTAAGCACCCAAACAACAAGCACACAATAATGTTTCTAATTCTCAGTCACGCACCTCTCTTTGTTTTTATATTGTCAAGATGGAGGATGGGGTAATGCTTATTCATTAGTGAACAACTCTGTTGTTTTCACTGTACTGAATTTAACATGCATGGGTCAGATGCTTAGGGTTTACATAAATATTATCCTGCTCTGCACCGATCTGAGTATTAAATATTTATTAGAGGACGATTGGTGTGAGGCTCATTTTTTCCATATTTGTTTGCCTGTTATCGTAGCATCAAGTTTACAGTACACAATGAATATAAAATATACTCACTCCTGTTCAAATGCCAGGTTTTTGCAATATTAAAAATTTAACTAAGATAAAGCATTTCAGTACATTTTGATGACCCACAGTCTGCATAATTTAAAAAGTAAAGTTTTTGGCTCAAACAACCGAGCTAATGAGGTGTTCTTCAGCTGAAACGGGCCTTAGTGAAAGTGGAGAGCATTCTGAATCTGAGCAACTCTCACTACAGAGTGAATAAAAAAACCTCCAGGCTTCTGCTAAGAAAATATGTCCGGAAAAGCCTTGAAGAACATCTGAACTTTACTTGGGGTTAATCAGAGGCATTTTAAATGGTGGCAGGTGTGTGCTGCTGACTCACACTAAACAAAATGAACATGAAGATGCGAAGGAGGGGAGGGCTCCACAGAACAGTCTGTAAGGAGAGGAGGAGTTGGAGGACACAGGTTTAAGTCCCAATATGGACAAAAAAATGTAAAAATGGCAAGTAGCTATTGGAGAGATGCTTGTCTGCTTTTGGGCAGCAGTCATAGTACCTCTGAGCAAGGCACCATCCCCACTACCCCAGCTCAAGTGGTGCAGCACTCTTTATACGCCTCTTTCAGATTCTTCGCATGCCTACATGTGGGCGCCCTAACTGTTCCCCATGCAAGAGGAACTGGAAACTGCTGTGTATGTGTTAACATAAATTGAAGGAAACTTATAACAGATGAAATAAACTAAATGCTTAACTATCAGGAAATGGCGTGGGACCCAAAGAAAAACATGGGTTATTATGACGTAGTTTTGCAGCAGTTAAAGGAGCTCATTCACCTGTTTGATTTTCTGAACCTGGTTTTGCCACCTCTGCAATTCAGTCTAGTCCAGTCTAGTCTAGTCTAGTCTAGTCTAGTCTAGTCTAGTCTAGTCTAGTCTAGTCTAGTCTAGTCTAGTCTAGTCTAGTCTAGTCTAGTCTAGTCTAGTCTAGTCCAGTCTAGTCCAGTCTAGTCCAGTCTAGTCCAGTCTAGTCCAGTCTAGTCCAGTCCAGTCCAGTCCAGTCCAGTCCAGTCCAGTCCAGTCCAGTCCAGTCCAGTCCAGTCCAGTCCAGTCCAGTCTAGTCTAGTCTAGTCTAGTCTAGTCTAGTCTAGTCTAGTCTAGTCCAGTCTAGTCGGCAAAAACTAATGACATTTTAATCCAGTTTTACTAAAAAAAATTATTTTCAAGTCTTTCGGTAATGCAATTCTATTTTAGCCACTTGGTACCTTGTGGTAAGCCCGGATTTCCTCATGGAATTTTGCACTAAACGCAGAGCTTTGATTGATGGAAAGCTCAAGGCAAAATGCCAGTGCCCCGAGGTCTTCATCGAGACTTTGTTAGTTTTAAAAGTCAGCTCATCCTTAAGTGTGTCAGCGTGACATTTCAATCTGTGCACATCTCTTCCTGTGCTCTTACTTTGGAAAGTTACCAATTCAATAATTGATTAGTTTTTACCATGCACTCCATTTCAACCCTACATCACTGCTTTTCATTTGATTGTGAAGATGCATTGTGCTTACATCTATAGTAGCCACACAAGAACACCCCTTGTGCACCCTATCATTCTTATCTGTTTTCTCCTGATATCTTGGGTGTGTGTTGGAATCTTGTTTTGCCTCCAGCTTCGCTTCTTTGTGTGTGACGGTGTAGATGTGTGTGTGTGTGTGTGTTTGTTTGCGCTTGTGTTTGAACAAGGTCTGAGTTTGCTTGTGCAGGCACTCTGAAGCCTCTGTGTTTACCGTCTCAACAGAGAGCGAGAGACTGAGAGAGATTGAGATAGACAAACCGTGGACACACACAGACATGCCAGGCTCTGCAGTGAAAACAAACGCTTCTTTGCCAGTCTCCCACACCTCCCCCATTTCTTTTTCAATCTGCATCTCCTTTTCTGTCTGAGCTTCAGTCTGTCACACTTATGTATCTGTCTGATGATGTGGAACACTTTACCCAGCTTTATGCCCAACTTATTTACAAGTTGATTGCATATTCAAATTGAATTTCTGGTTAGTTTTGACAAAACTAGACTGTTCTGTTCTGACAACTCCCTTGTAAGCTTTTGCAATATGCTCACTCAATGTATTTTCCATTTACCGTATTTTCTGCACCATAAGGCATACTTTCACTCTACCATCATATAATAATGATTTAGGGGCGATACAATTTGGCACTGGTTAGCATGTCCGTGTGGCAGATCGGACTGAGAAGCCAAGTCCAGAGCGACACAGACTTTATTGAGGATTAAGGAAGGGCAGTTGGAGGGCTGGAGCTATACCTGGAACAAAGCGAGGACCTGCTCGAGGCTTGGGTGTCGACTGGAATCAGCAGCTTCGCAGCAGAACACTCTCCATGGCGCACTGGAGTGTAGATGGACAGAAGTCGATCTGGTAGAGAGAGCAGCAAAGCAAGCGCGTAGCAGGGTGTGGCGCTTGCGGTGATCGTGGTCAGGGACAAGCGGAGAGTCAGGACAGTCAGAACGTGGTCATAAACGGGTAGGTGGTTAGGACGGGCGGCGAGCAAGGCGAGACGGGTCAGTGAACGGACAAGGTCGGCAACGGAAGTCAGAAGGACAGTGCACAGTGAGCTAGCGAGTGGTATCACGGGACAGACTGACAGGGAAGTGACGGGATCGCGGGGTTTAAGTCAGTGGTTCTTAACCTGGGTTCGATCGAACCCTAGGGGTTCGGTGAGTCGGCTTCAGGGGTTCGGCCGAAGTGGTATGTCATTGCCCCTTGATATTCATTTTGTGACTGCCACAACAAAATATGTTCATGACTGTGGGGGTCCACTTTTAACTTGACATTTTAATTTGTTTTTCATTCATGTTCGAAGCTATTTTTTTTCAGAAGCCTATTTCTGTAGGAACCTTGGCTACATGCATCGAGCATATATTTTTGTTATGCTGCTTATCCTGCTGGGTGTTACAGAGGAAAATGGAGTTTGTCTCAGCAGAGGTAGAATAGAAGTGGATTTCACCCGAGATTGAATGCTTGTCAATCACAACACAATTGTGAATTGGGCATTGACTGGGAATTGAACCCACGCTAAGTATAGCAACCATCCTACTACCCACTGCATGGATTCAAATCTTCAATTCCTGGCTTGTGCTTCGCTGAGTACTCATTTCAGAAGATGTAAGTAAGCTGGCACACCCAAGGCTTAAATGAAGCAGCAATGACAATCTGTGAGAGCAATATCATGTCATGCCTTTGGCTCTCTAGTGGTCCATATTGTATGAGTACTTCAATTGTTTGCTTTGACTTTTATGTGGCAGGCAATTGCCTCATACACTGAGTAGAAGTGTGAAAACACCACTTTCAGTGTCTGCCCTGCATTATCGTGTTTTCAGACAACGCAGAACAGGTGTATCTTGAAAATGTCTTATCGTCACATAAAAAGAGGCAAACCTAGTACGATTACGTCAACAAAAAAGTTGTGCTTTCTTGCTTAGCCCGTTTCAGCCCTCCACGAAGTCTTGTAGAAATACTGTAAAATAAGGAGTTAAGGTTATAGAGTTACATGGTTATAGAGTCATATTTAGCTCTGTCAGCTTTTTCATTAGGTCTGCTAATGCTGTAGAATTTGAAAAATTATATTTTTCCTCTGTCTGCCCTTGATGCTTATTTGATCTTCCGAAAGTAAGTAGTCTGCATGTGACAAAGTCACACAGCTTTGCCACAAGAGTACACTTCAGAATTAAATTCCCTATGAACAACATAACACCAAATCATTGTATATCTTTATCTTTCATTTCACTTTTTGTCAGAACGCTTGCTTTTGTTTTTCTTTATTTCCAGTTTTTTGTCTCCTCGTGTGTTTTTCTCACTCCGATGCTGCCTGCAACTCTTCCTTGTCCGTCTTCACGCTCCTCGGCTTGCTTTGTCTCTCTCTTCGAATTGCCTTTTAGCCCCTTGTTTGTGCCTGCTTTTGACTGACACAGCTTCAGGCTTAGTGACACAAAGTAAAGCAAAGCATTGAATAGAGAGGCAGAGGGAGGTCAATACTGAAATCCAGGACCATGTTATATTTGCCTGAACGTGGGTTTTCAGACTGCACATTGTGAATTTGTATGTGCATGTCTATTTGTGTGATACAGAGGGGAGCTGTTAGTTTTGGGTGGTGTTTGCATGGAAAAAGAAAGAAGAAGAGAAAGCTTACAGTGACATAATACTTTTGGTATCCTTTGTGGGCATTTGAATGATTTGAGCAAATGGAGAATTGTGGCAACAAGGTCAGAGGGTAAATGCTTGTGTCAGTCTGTGTGTGTGCTTTGCTTCTTTGTGTGTGACGCTGTGTGTGTTGGACTTGGAAACAAATCTCTTGAATACACAAGACCTCACATAGCAACTTAAAAATCTACACATGAATTTACTGTCACATTCCCTATTCAAGTGCCAGCTTCTCTCTGCCCTTACTGAATGGAAAAACATCCAGCATACTTTAACTATCTAGATAATCCGTAATAACGGATAAACGATCTCACACTCCATCCTGCCCTCACTCGTGAACAAGACCCCAAGATACTTGAACTCCTCTACTTGTGGCAGGATCTCATCCACCCTTTTCTGACTGAGGACCACGGTCTCGGATTTGGAGGTGCCGACTTTCATCTCGCCTGCGAACCGCTCCAGTGAGAGCTGGAGGTCACGGCTTCAAGAAGCCAACAGCACCACATCTGCAAAAAGCAGAGATGCAATGCTGAGGTCATCAAACCGGACACCTTCAACGCCTCGGCTGCGCCTAGAAATTCTGTCCATAAAAGTTATGAACAGAATTGGGTACAGAGGGCAGCATTGGCAGTGTCCAACCCTTACTGGGAACGAATCCGACTTACTGCCGGATATGCGGTCCAAACCATTTATATTCATCATCATAAGGGGTATGTGCCTCAACTTCTGTCGGAAAAACAGACAGGCGACCAAATGCGACACACTGTTTATCCGAGGAATGAGGGGATCGGGCATGGAGCTCAATGGGCAAGACGGACTCGTGGTCAATGATCGGGCTTTCTGTCAGAGCTGGGAGCGTTCGGGCTTGGTCGTTGGACGGGCCCTTGGTCAGGGTGGGCGGCGTTCAGGCTTGGTAGGTCAGATCACGGAAAGAAGTCGGCAACTGGGAGGCAACAAGAACAAGACACAGAGGAAGAGCACGGATGGGTAGCATACTGGGACTAACCAACAGGGAAGTGATGGGTGTGTGGCTGATGAGCAGAGGCAGATACAGGTGATTGACGTGATGAATGGGTGCGGTTGCGACTCACAGTGTGGTGGGAGGTTACCGGCAGAGTGACAGATGGCAAGGCGAGTAACAACTTCTAAACAATCAGATCACATGAAAATACTTTCGGGTGCATAAACAAAAACCCATTTGTGTTTTTCTTTTGTGTGTGTTTTTTTTTTTTTTAGATCATTGATGAAGAGGACACACAATTCATGAGCAACTGTCCCCCTGCAGTGACGGAGAGCACACCTCGCAGACGCACCAGGATACAGGTTTTTTGGACGGCGCCACCTACCGGAACTGGTTGTGTCATACTCAAGTAGGTGTTTTCTTTTTTTTATTTATTCTCTTTGCACTGAAACACTATCAGATGACATTTTCAATTTGACATTTTCATCATCATGTTTACATATTCCTGATACATTTTGATGCTTTCATCACCCTATGTATAAAGAGTTTTTCAAATCAAAAATATGTATGGCTTTGAGAGGGCGTCATCACTGATGTACCAAGTTGACTTTGCCATCTCAGAGTCTGGCATTGCACATTGATAAGGGGAATTCAATTTTGAATTAATTAATGATGGATACTTTCATTACTCACTTGTGCTGCCATCCCACTAACTCATTCTAATATACAGAGGCAGTAATTGAATCTGAAATTGGAATCATTTCAACTAAATTACGTCTTGTCATTGCACTTTCCCTTGATTACAGCATATTTTCCAGGGTATCTGCAGGGTTCTGAAAGGTATTAAAAGGTAGTAAATGAAATTAGCAAAAAATAAGGCCATTAAAAAGTATTAAAAAGTAGCAAATGCCATCTGACAAGGTATTAAATTTTCTAACTGCTATCCACCTGTAAGACTTCTTCCCATTTGGATTAAGTGCAGGCCTATTCCCTGAAAATCACGTAATTACTTTCATCATATAAATTATGTGTGAGGAGCACCTATGTCCCACAGTATATCGTAGTGTGCAGCGTTAATGTGGATGCCAACAACCGTTAAAAAAAAACAGGTCCATGACATCTATCAGTGTACGTTCGTGGTAAAAACGTCAAAATAATTTGCGCCTACGTAATATTCCCTGGTAATGGAGGCAAAACAAAATCATGGGGAAGTGTTTTTTGCTATCTGGTTGTAGGACACTATATTCAAAGATTCAAAACGACCAAACACCACTCATACACATCCAAATAGTTCTTCCACAATATGTTTAATGACTCCAAAATAGCAAAAAAAGCTTTGAGTGCGGCAAGGACAAGAGCAGCTACGCAATCAAGTTCGGTTTAGCGCTATACTTCAAGAAGCAAGTTACGAGTGACAGCAAAGCTGGATTGTTTGCCCTCGTGTTCAATCAAAGTCTCAATACGCGTTCACAGAAAAAAAAAAAACAGATGTAGTACACATTTGTTTTTTAGAGCTTGACTGTGTGACTTCAAGATATTTTGGTGCCAAATTCCTGGGACATGTGAACCTATAATTAATAATAAATATAGAATACAATACATGCTAAAATCATGAAATGTTTCTAACTTATCTCACTGCCAAACACCTGCCCTATGTTGTACCTAAGGAAAATTAAATACCATATTTGTGGCTAAGGTTGTTCGTGCTTGTGTGTGTGTGAGAGTGAGTACTGTCCGTAAATAAATATTTTTATGGATTGTTGATTAATTTAACGATTTAGCTTACTGTTGATTATAATAGTAGCTATAATATTGGCAACTTTAATTAAAAAACATCTGATATTGTATATAATGTAATGGCACAGTTGTAGGCCAAGGTTGAATCAACAATAAGAATGATTGTGAAAGAGAGTGTAGCGCAGCAAAAGTGTGTGCTCTTTCTACACAATGAAAAAACATTTTTTTCCTTTCATTGCAATTACCCACTCAGACAGTCATGTGAAAAAATGAAACTTTATTATAACCCCTAACAGTTTGAAATGTTGTCATAGTTGCAGCTCAAAGTCGTGTTGGTATTAAACATATTG